>NW_008599842.1:15238-17747 GCF_000691845.1 Merops nubicus
GTTTGTGGGGGGTGGGGGGGGGTGTGAGGCTGGCGCGGGGAGGGAGGGGTTGGAGCAGCCGGTGCAGCAGATGTAACCACCAGAGTGAGATGCACATTTCTTTTAAGAAAAATATATTTTAAAAATCACAGAAACTTCTTTTGAACTTGCTTCTGTCAACTGTGAAATAAAAATGACAGCAGCTAATGCTGTGACTTCTTTCCTTTTAAATAATCTAGTGTAGCCCTGGGGAAAACTACATCTTCAGAAGATTTTTGACACTCTGGAATGGGCTTGGCTGAAACAGTGGGGCAGTGACAACTGGGAGGGCTGTCCCAAGGGATGTCGAAATCCTGAGCACTGTGCAATAACCAGAAGATGACACATTTCATCAGCATAGTTTCTTGGAAGCAGCAAAACAAAGTAGAAGAGTATTTTCAATTAAGAAAAAAAAAATATTAAAAAAAAATACAGTCAGTTGGCTAAACATTAATGAATCCAATCAACACTTTATGCTCTCCTGACCTCTGTCAGATTTGCCAGCTTTGGGGGAAAAAAAAAAAAAAGGTTTTTAAAATACTTAAAAAGCAAGGGCTTAACAGAATTTGATACTATTCTTCTGTGAAGGTCCCCCATTTTCATATTAAGCAAGAGGGCAGCGGTCCTTCAGCCCAAGAAAAGAGAAACAGCTTGCCTTTCCTAACCTCCTACTGCAGATGCATTTTCTGAGTAGTGAGTCAGTATCTGTTGGCATCAAAAGTTTCACCAGATTTTGGCATGACACCAGTGCCTCAGGATGGGATCAGTCTCCTAACCCTGAAGCTGGGCAACTCCCCATTGTGCGAACAACTGCAAAAGCTTTCCCAAAACTGTCGAAGAGGAGTCTTGGAAATTGCTTGGCTGCAGCTAAGGAAAGGAAGGTGCAGTTAGCGTGCAACGGTGTCCAGCTGACGGGTGTACAATGGCTGGTTTTGTTTAGACAGTACTGACGTGGTGCTGGGATCATGTCACTTGAAATAATAACGAAAAAGAGGTTTTCTGTGCAACAGATACAGCCACAAAAAAGGCAGCGCCCACCAAAAATTGTTCTCCTGTCCTCACGTTTGTCCTTCTGTCAGGATGGGTTTTTGCAAGCAAGCTCTGTGAACTTAAAAGCTGACAGGCAATAATGCATCTCCAGCTCATTTCCATACACATATGCAAGACCAGAACCTACCAGAAGTTTATTTTAATTGTACATTCACATTTCTCCATTGACGTGGGTGGCTTGTACACTGCTGAGTGATAAAATTACACAGTTATGCTCTTCCATGTGCATTGATTTCAGCCATCAAAGAAACGTAGAAAACTAACAGAACAACCCAACTTTTCCATAGTTCTCTAGTCAGGCTGGGAAAAATTATTCAACTTTTTCTTCCCCTCCCGCCCCTCAGCAACCGAATTCCCCTGGCTTTTCTCTTTTAAATGACTGATAATATATTTTAAGACAGTTTCCTGTGGGTTCTTTGCAATGAAGGTGGCGTTAGGTGTGCACTGGGCTGTACTGCTCACTAGCTCTTGCTTCTCCAGCAGCTCATCTGGGCACATCTTTAGCATCTGTTGCGACCTGCTCTCCGACAGTGATGTGGGACAATATAATTTTTCTTAGCCTGCTACTTTTTTCTTTAGGCTCATCACAAGTCAGTTGCGGCGCTTTACAGATTGCAGACTTTCTTGCCAAGCCTTCTCAGTACACTGAAAGCTATTCAGAAATGACAAAAAATGCCGCAACAAATTAGCACGTACAAACATTTATTTTGAAATTTCCATTCCAACCGTTATGAAGAATTACATCATCAAAGCACTTTATGGCAGTGAAAATAGCTCTTACCCCTCTGACTCATCCATTACTCCATTAAAGCTGCAAAATGTGCAATCTGCTTGAAAAATAGGTTGCTTTTTATTCAGTTTCCCATGAAAAGTCAAAATTCAATAACAAAAAAACCAAAACAAACCCAAAAAAAGGAAAAAAAACCAAACAACCCAGCTTATAAGGACTTTACATCCAATCCTCTCCCCCTTCCCCCAAAAATAACTTACAAAGATAGTTTAAAGTTTTAAATGAGTTTAAAACCAAGTGCATCTTTTTTATTATTTTTTTTCTTCTCATAATAATCTTAAAATTCTAAAAACCCATAATTTACTTTCTTGGAAAAAAGGCAGCGAGCCGTTGCTTCTTGATTGGAAGAATATGTATCTCCGGTGAGTTCATTTTCTTTAGCTTTACGCTCCTGTTTTTGACAGGTTTCCTGAGGGCCTCAGCGCTGTCCCGGGGCTCGGGCGGGCTCTTGACGTCGTAGCACTGCAGCACCGAGTCCTGGGGCAGGTCCCTTTTGAAGGAAAAGTTTTTGGTGGAGACCCCCGACAGGCCCTTGATCTTGCCGCAGAATATGGTGGGCACGGCGTCCTTGACGGAGACGATGACTTTGGCTGTCTGCGAGGTGCTGACGATCTCAATGTTGTTGCCGGCCTTGGGCTCGCAGCTTGCCCT
>NW_008599843.1:0-22503 GCF_000691845.1 Merops nubicus
CTCAGCTTCACATCCCTGCTCTGCCTCGCTGTTTCTGCTTATTAAAGAGGAAGGAAAGTTGTTTCTCCTCTTCTTCACGAGGTGTTCTGGCATGTACAGGTTCATTACAGCAAACCAGCAGAGTGTGAATGCCAGGGATTTCCACAGCAGCTCCACAAACACGGGCTCATGTGCCTCATCTCAAATGAGCTTTTCTCAGCCAAGCAGAAGGAAACACTTAATCTAGAAGATGAAGGAGATTGAGGATATCAGAAGCTTCTAGGAAAGGATTCTGGGGTCCATAGAGAGCTCGGGGGTGATGCAGCAGGTCCTCTGTGTGTCCCTACAACAGCTCCTGGAACTTGAATCAAGTTTATCCCAGCAGCATTCTGGCACAGTGCTCAGGACAGGCAGCCTGGTGGGTCAGGGCTCCTGTTGTCCAGAGACAACACATCCATTTGTCCAAGTCCTCTTAAGCTCAAGGGGCAGGGATTCCTGCCACATCCCCAGCCCAACACTGTGCTGCTGCTCCTGCTTCTTGTCCCTGCCCTCCCTGCAGCCAGGGCATGGCCAAACTTCTGCCAGCACCTAAAACATCACTAAAACCACCCAACCTGGTTGCCTAGAACAGCAGAGAGAGATGAAGGGACAGTTTTCCTTATAATTTCCAGTGTTTCTGTACCTTGTTAACCATTTCTCCCCTTATGAGCAACAGAACCCAGCGAGCACCTGGCAAGGAGCTACCCCAGCGTTTGCCCACAGAGGTTTCTCCATCCAACTCCACGGCGTGTCAAATCAAAGCATGCAGAACACCAGCTGAAAGGTGGATTTCCTGACTTCCAACCCTCCCTCCAGCACTTCTGCCCATCAGTCCTCCCAGAGAGTGCCCCCGGAGCACTCCTGTGCATTAGCTGCTCACACGGTGCTGAGATTGCAAGTCCAAACAACCCAAAACTTCCAAAACCATCAGTGTTTCACAGCCTGAAGCAAGTCCTCCTAGAGGTCTGCTAGCTCAGAAGTGCTGAGACATCAATATTCTCAAAAAAACTCAGGGTAAGCCTGGTTTCCTTAAATCACAAACCATTTCAGACCCTTACCTGCCTAAAAGCCTAGACCTAGTTAACTTTTTAATTGATGTAGTGAGGATACAATTGTATTTTAGCAACTGGTTCTTCTCCCCAGCCAAAAAGCCCCTTCCCTAAGTGCATCCCACACAAGCTGCCTGGCATCAGCATTTGCCCAGCCCTGCATCTGTCCATGGGGAAAAGCACCATCATAAAGCTGCATCAGCACCACCACCATTCAGGGCTGCTGCTGCTCGACTGCTTTAATTTCCCACCCTCACACAGCTCCTCGGGAACTGATTTGTAAGTATAGTATAAAACCTCATCGGAATCAAAACTAATTTATAGGCTCAAGAGGGGAAAAAATTGACGTTTTCTAGATCACACACCCTCGCTGTAAATCAATTCCCATTTTGTGCCCCTGGTGCAAGCTGCTTCCAGCCTTGGTAAATAAACGCCTAGAGTAATGAGTTTTGAAACAACCAGCCTGAAAGTAACAAAGAAAATGACAGTCACTGAAAAATCCTTATACTGCCAGGAAACCAGATTAAAATAATTACCCAAACTCAAGCAATGAGGCAGAGGAGAGCAAGAATTGGAGCAAGAAGATGATTTTCTATCTTCTGTCTATCTTATCATCCTCCTCCAAACAAGTCCTAGGAGATGCGTGGTCCTCTCCTCATTAGTGACCACGGGGGGTAATCACTCGTTAGAGAATGAGCTGCACAGCCTGCACTGCAATTCCTAACGTGGGTAATGAACCTCCAAGTGAACTGGGGCAGCGAGGTGCTTGGACAGCAGGAGGAGGGGAGGAGTGCCAGCCCTGTGCTAGGAAGGGTTTTTACATGGAAAGAAAAGGAGCTGTGAGGAGCCACGTGAACCCCCAGAGGCAGACACTGATCCCCAGCACATCACAGGGTTAATTATCAGGCTGCAAACTGTAATTTCCTGGAGAACTGCTTCCTCTGGTTTGGTTTCTGCCCTGGAAGTCCTGTATTATTGCAGTCCTGTATTACTGCAGTCGTGCAAATCCGAGTTCAAAGATCCCCTTCACCGAGGGTGCAACACCCTGCCTTGAGATTCAGGGTTCAGTGGGTGGCAAAAGCCATTTCACAACCAAATTGTACTGGAGAAACTGGTGGCACCAGGGTGGGACACGAAATGCACAACACTAACCTCCTCCTCACACACAAGCAGCACTGGAAATGTCACAAAGAATATCCTTTTTCAATACATTAACCCCCAAAAAGCTCAAGGGTAAAGCGCAGTGGAATGGAAGGACTGTGGATACGTGGCTGTATGAAGAGGAGCACCAGCAGTTTGCAAACCCCCTCCCCTGGCAGCCCTGGCTCACTGGGCAGGAATAACAGAAGCACCAAGCCACCTTTCCAGGGGGTCCCTGCCCGCTGGTTGACTTCAGGAGCTCTTTCCACCTAAGTGAAGGTGTGAAGCTGGCAGCAGGAGATGTGTGGGAGGAACAGCAACATTTCCATCCACACTTGGAGAAACAGCTCAGACCGGAGCTGATACCCTCTGCCAGACTGTGTTAAACAAGAAGGAAGAGTGAGAAACACTTTCATAGAAAACAAAAACCATCCAGAAGATGCCAGAGCCAACAGCACCCTGGCTGGCATCACCCTCCTGAGTGCTGGACCACATCACCCTTGGCATGGAGATGGGTGTGACCAAGGTCCTGTTTTTTGTACCAAGAAAGAGAGATGTCTTTGAAAAACCTAAAAATCACCCAGGAGGTCCATGCACCCATCAAGCAGTGACCTCCTGTGTTTTATCAGCTCTGCAGCAATCCCGGCTGTCAGCGAGGGAGATGCTCTAAATGCCATCTGCTCCTCTTATTTTGAAAGCCCAACTCCATGGGGAGAGGCGAGAGCCTTTGTTCCTCAAACCTGAGGGAGTTCCCCTGTTTCTCAAAGCATCTCCCAGAGCAGGAGCAGCCCCTGCTTCTCGGGTTGTGGAGATCATCTGCTCACACAAAGCTTTAGGATATTCAAGGATGAAAGGCAGGGGATGTAAAGCCATTCATTTTTATTATCACAGAAAGAGGAAAAGCCAACAATAAAGGCTTGTGGTGACAGCAGTCGTTCAGCAACCATCAGACGTTGTTATGCTCAAAGAAAACACTGAAATAATATTTGCCTAAACTAAGAAGATGCAATTACTGATGAAAGCAGTGCCCAGGTGAGACTTCCCACATGCACTCTCTCAGCCTGCAGCCTCAAAGGCACAGGGGTGAGGATCAAACCCTGCAAGCTACAGACAAGGTGCCTGAGGATGCAGCTGCTTCCAGAAGCACACATCTCACTCTGAATTTGGGGTTTTTCCTCTTTTGTTTGCAAAGGAGCTGGCAGCTGCAGCCCCTTGGGGGTCAGCAGGCAGCACATCCCCCCAGCCCTGCATCCCAACCCCCCCAGACAAAGGGATCGATCCTCTGGCCGCTGAAATCACTGGGTGTGAGTCCAAAGTAATTTGAATTTATGAAGCAGAAATGCAAATCCAGCCCTGAGGCTGTTCTCCTGTATAGGGCCCAGGAGCCTCCCAGCACACACACACATGCTGCAGAGGTGAGTTGCTCTGAAAATAAGAGGAAAGTTAATTACTGGTCCCAGCACACTGAAGCTTTTGTTATGGTTCAGAAGGAAAAGAAACAAAAAAAGACTGATAAAGGAAAAAGCAGAGTGGCTCATATTTGTCTTCTATTAAGAAAAGCCTGGCTAAGACAGATCTTCTGCATTCAGCAAAATGAAAGGGAAGGCCCGATCCCATCAGTCCTTGTCTGGCAGCAGTGTCCAGGGTGGTGGGGAGGTGGGTGCCAGGGCAGGATCCTGAGGGACTCCCCAAACCACCCCTGGGGTCTTCACACCACAGCTCTCCCAGCCCCACCTCACCTGCCTGGGGCTGCAGATGGGTGCCCTGGGGTTTATAAAACATTATATAAAGAATTAGGAAGGTTTCCAGGAAGGAGCCAAGGCTTCTTAAAATGGGCTGTGCAGCAAAGGTGATGGGTTAGCACCAGTGCTGGTCCCTGCTCTCTGCTCCAGAGATGCTGCACATCCAGGGCTCACCCCAGACTGTGCCACACTCTCTAGATTACTTTTTTTAGCAGCAGAAGAGAGGTAAACCAAACAGAGCTGATGTAAAACCCTGGAGAGCTGAGCCTCCCAGCAGAGCAGCCACAGGGTAAAGCAAGCAAATGGAGCAGAGAGTGAGCATCAGTGTGGGGATGCAGAGCAACAGCAGCAAGCTGTGTTCTCCTGGAGGGTGAATCACATCCCTGGCTGTGCCACCCAGGAGCTCCCCCATTTCCTGCATGGGCCAGGAGGATGGAGCACCCCACTCCTGCCCTGACCTCCCCTCTGCACCCCTCCTGGGAACCAACAGCAGCTGCAGCATCCAAGGGCAGAGCTGGGGAGACAAAGTTGGGCTGCAGCAAAAACTTTGCAACTAAAAAGCTTAAGGGGGATGATTCACACTTCCCTGCTACCAAGGCATGTCCCTGTTTTATGTCCCTGCAGAGCGACAGGACAAGAGGAAATGGCCTCAAGTTGCACCAGGGGAGGTTTAGATTGGATGTGGGGAAAAATTTCTTTACTGAAAGGGTTGTCAAGCCCTGGAACAGGCTGCCCAGGGCAGTGGTGCAGTCCCCATCCCTGGAGGGATTTAAAAGCCATGGAGGGACATGGTTTAGTGATGACCTGACAGTGCTGGGTTGACAAAAGACTATCAGCCAAAGGGACCTCAGGCACATAAAAGCCCTGGCACAGAGTTAGAGCAGTATTTGGGTGTCCTGCTCAAGGAGGGACCGAGAAGGAAATGGAAACTGTCTGACTGCTTCATGCATCTGGCAGCTTTTTATATTTAGCAGGCTGCAAAGGGAAACGTGCAGCCTTGAGAACAATGATACCAGTTCCTGACACCGTGCCCTGGCCCGGGAGAAAGCTGTTTACAGGAAGGAGCCTCTGCCCAGGGAGCCCGGGCAGCCCCGAGGAGGGAGCACCCAGCCACGGGGCAGGGAGGGCATCGCCAGCTCCCCAGGGCTGAAAGCTTCCCAGGGCTGCCCTTGGCACACAAGCAGAGAAGAGATTTGCTGGGGCAGGGTGGGGAACTGGGGACCTGCATGGCTCTGGAGCTGCTGGGGTAGCACTGGGGGGTCAGTAGCTCCAGCAGCCCTGCTGATGTGAGGTGACCTGAGCTACCAGAGCTTAACTGGCCCTGCAGCTCTCACAGGTGAACAAGTTCCCTGGCAGGAGGAAAGGCAGCACTTCTACAAAGCCCAAACTCAAGGTGTCTGGTGCCCAGCTGCCATCACCCAGGTCATGCTCAGCACTGTGCACACAGCCACACACCGATGGACAGACGGACTTTTGGACTTCTGGCAGCGTGTTTGCTCGTGCCCAAAGCCCATCTGCAGAGCAGCACAGGGAGGAAAACCTCTGTGGGACAGGGAAAAGGAAGTGGAAAGGGAAAGGAAAACATCTTTCACTCCTGTGAACAAAACAAAAGCCACAAACGATTCCAAACCCACCACAACATGCAGCCTGCCCACGGGGTGCTGGCAGATCTTGCTGCAGAGGGACAAAAGCTGCTTCAGCTGGGTGCCACAAGCACGCTGGCACGTGCAGCATTACCATGGTTTCCTCCTGGGATAAAACCACAGCCTCTTCTCTCCTTCCTGAGCCCACCACGGGCTGGAGAACCAGCCCCAAGGTCTGCCCAGGGCAGCACTGGTGGTGCTGAGCCTTGCAGCATTGACCCCGTGGTGTTTTATAGTAGGTACATAGCATGGCAGAACAAGCATGAGGAATTCTGATCTAACACAGCCACGTGTGTACAGGAGGGAAGTGAAAGCAAGAACACTTCTCCCTGTAGTGCTACCTGATAGCCTGATCTATCACCTATGTTCAGCTACGAGACAGATTTAGTCTATTTTTTTTTCCCCTCAATTACAAAGCTCCAGTCCCCAATCCTTGATTGTTTGGAAGAAGGAGAAAGCAGATCCATGCAAAGCCTGGCAGAAATGAAAGGGAGATGCTTTCCTTGTGATTGACAAGATAAAGCCTCCAAGTGATTGACAGGACAAAAGGCTTTTGTTTTCCCTTGATAGGCAACGCAGTTATTTTCTTTCAATAGCATCTTTTCTCCCCAAGCCCTCCAGGAAAACGCACAAACCTCAACACGAGCCCCTGTATTGAGCTGTATTGATCCCTGCCTGGGTGAGGGGGCTGGAAGCTGATCACCACGATCATCACCACCAAGCTGGCTATGGCCCAGAGCCTGGAGAACCCAAGTAAATCAAACACACACTTGGGAGCCAACCCTGCTCCCAGGACAGGCACAAGCACTGTGCAAAGGGGTGGCAGCAGCACTGCATGGAGTTAGAGAATGGTTTGGATTGGAAGGGACCTTTAAAAGTCCTGCAGGGAGCAGGGACATCTGCAGCTAGAGCAGGTTGCTCAGAGCCCCGGCCAACCTCACCTGGGATGGTTCCAGGGATGGGGCAGCGACCACCTCTCTGGGCAACCTGTTCCATCAGTGGCATCCCCACAGAGATCACAGCACAAATCCACCCAGTCACCTCTGTCACCAGCATCACTCCTTCAGCATCCCTCATGGTGACCAGGCCATATGGGGGCTTTGCTCAGCAAGTTTAACCCCCAGAGACATCTGGCTGGTACAGGTTACTTCCAGCATCAGGGGATGTTCTATCCACTGCATTCCCAACGTGCATCCTAAGCACCAGAAGATCTAATCCTGCAGACACTTGCATGGAGATTTTGGACAAAAGAATTAGCTGTATTTCAGCCCAAGTAAGGAGGTTAGGAGGGTTTTCAGTTAATAGGTTGGTTTGGTGGAAAACTAACTAAATAAGATGAAAAACCCCAAAAGCTGCCAGCATAGTTTTACCCTGCTGCAACCTGCCAGCACTGTTACAACAACTAGAAAGGTGCTTGGCTCTGGTGTGAGTGCATGAGGTGGTCCATGCAGGGGATGGACCCTGGCACAGCTAATCCACACACCTCCTCTTTAGGCCAATATTTGGGAACAACACAAAGCCATTTACCAGCAAAGTGCAAACAAAAGCAACTGGGATCATCTGCCTTGGTGAAAGCCCCACCACCTTCAGCAGGGGGGACAAATCTGATGGTGAAGAAGGGACGATGATGGAGAAGATGGGACAGACCCATTCAACTTGGAACTCAAACCTGACCATCCCAACACATATTTATGTGCAGAAAATAGATATCTACGTGCAGCTCTGCCAGAAGAATCACCATATCCCCCAGAGCCCATTGTACTGAGTCACCATCCAGATTGATGCCGACAAGAGGCAGAAAACATCTTTGTTTGCCAGCAGCAAGGCCCCAGCAAGCCAGCAGCAGGAACTGCACCATCAGCTTTCTCTGATACCATCACAGCTGCGTCCCAGATACAGTCTTTTTTTAAAAAAAAAATAATCATCTTTATAGGAAAAGAACAGAAACATTATGTTTTGCCTGTGAATAATGACTTAGGTCACCAGGAGGGGGAAAAAAAACCCCACGTATGTCAAATGACATGGTTGTGAGACCATCTCACATCTGTTAGCTGTCTTCACTGCTTCTCATTTCTCTGCCTTTCCTGAGAAGTTCATACATATTTAAAAAGGCCAACAGCTCCATTACTCCTCACTTCTTATCATATTGGAAGATTAGAGTCCGTAAGGGAGAGAAAAGAAAAGAAAGCATCGTGGGGGAAAATGTCACCATAGGACTACAACACTATTTACCCTTAATCCTGTGCCTGAAGTAGTTCTCTGGAGGCAGAGCTCTGGGGGTATGAAGGCTGGGACTGGGAGCAGGCTCCAGGCTCAGCCTTTCTCAGCAGCAGCCACCCAGCGTGGCCAGCACGGACCCACTCTCAATGTCCTCGTTGTCCTCCCAGCAGAATCAGGCTGGAAAACTATTAATTATGAGCCAGAGCTGGCACGCTCCTGTCACAGCAGTGCTGGTGGAGAACAGATAGCCCAGCCCTGCTCGCTGGCTTGGGTTTGCTCTGGCATCTGCAGAGATGCAACCAGAGTGGTGGGCAGCACTGGTGACTGTGCAAGCACACGGGGGTTTGGGGGGGGTTCTGCCTTTTTTTTTTTCCCTTTTATTTTTTGCTTTTGCTGGCAATTGATTTCTTTGAGAAGTTTCCCTTTTAGTGGGCAGCACTGGTCACTGTGCAAGCACAGGGGGATTTGGGGGGGGTTCTGCTTTATTCCTTTTTTTTTTTTTGCTTTTTCTGGCTATTGATTTCTTTGAGAAGTTTCCCTTTTTTTCTGAAAAAAAAACCCCACCATATATTAACACTTCAGCCTGTTTGTGACTCAGGCACTGAGTTATGGCAACTCCCCCATGAAGTCAGAGCTGTAACTGGCTCCACGCTCGCACGTACCCTGGGGGAGGACTTGACTTCACTCTGTAATTCTGAACCCAGTGCAAAGAAACCCAAGGCCAGCAGAAATCTCATGCTCAGACTTTGATCCGACCATAAGCATTTTATCACTGTTTCAAAGTCTGCTACAGTACCCAAAGCCAGCTCCCAGGGCAGATAAACCAGCCTGGGCATCGTTCTGCATGTTAGCCAGTGCCCTGTCTGCTGCCAAGGAGCAGGATGGGCCCCAAGGTATCCTCTGGAATCACTCCAGGCAATGGAAAAAAGCAACAGTGGAGGCAGCTGGCTGGGGCTGTGGGGCTGGAGGGACCCTGACAGGCATCAGGAGGGTGACACCAGCCCGAGCAGCCTGGCAGCAGTACCACAGACACCCTGCCTGCAGCAGCCCATCACTCCTAACGACTATTCTTCTATATAGTTCATGATATGATTTTCTCCCTGCCCACGCTGTTGTGCTCTGGTTCTGTGAAAACATGATGTTTCTGTTTTCACCATTAAAAAACAGAGAGGGAAAAATGAAATTACTGACATGAAATTAACTTCAAGGGTTACTGCTCAACACTGAACACCCAGGAATGACTCCAGCCAAGGTGAGCTGCACCATGGTGGTGCAGGAAAGCCCAATGCCTGCCCAGTGACCTGCATTTAATGAGAAATTTGTAAGGGGAGAGTGAGCAAACGGTGAGCACAGCTCCAGCCCCAGCCCCCAACTCCATCTCCTTGATTACCATCTCCTTTGCCTCCTGTTTCTCTGCAGGAACCACAAAACTTCCCAGCGCAGCAACTAAAACATTAAAGCAATAAATATTTGTATGTTTATATAAATCTCCACATAAATATTTTGGTCACAACCTGCATTGATTTCCCACCTCCTCACTTCACTTAGACAATATTGATGGGGTGATATTTTTGTGCACTGGGGAAACAGTTTTTCCTCTCTCAGAAGGGAACAGTTAGAAACAAGTCAGCCCCAGGTGCTGACAGCCACGCCATGAGGACACAGTTCTTCCAAAGGCTGAAGAAGGATAATTTCATGCCACCTTATCATCATTTTCATGTTATTTTATTTCCTTGATTTTGGGACAGGTTCAGAGCAGCCAGGGAAGGTAAAGATGCTCTCCACGAGCCTCTCGTGGGCATGCAGTGACTGGTGGGGATTTATCTGAGCATTTTTATACTGCCATTACTAAAAAGCTCTACTCCTCACCCTGATTGGGGCTGGTGATTATGACAAACCACAGCCCCTCTTCTCTCCCAGACCCTCTCAGCACATTTCCTAGCACCCAATGTTGAAAAGGAGGACTTGCAGATGACAAGTACCCAAGTCATTACCCCAGTGTGCACTGGAAATCTTGTGTGTAAACCTTGCTTTTGTGGCTTCTGCTAGCTGGGTGCAGGTTGTACAAAAGGACAAGGCTTGAGGACACTCACAGAGCTTGTGATGCTGAAAAGCATGGAAAGAAATGGAGATGTGAGATGACAAAGGCAGCACTGCTGAGGAGCTCTCATCAGATCCACCTTCAGACCAAGAGGCAGGAATGGAAGCAAAGCACGACCACTGCTGCAGCAGAGTCAGGCTGGCTGCACTGCTTCTAGCACACAGGGAGCCACACAAATTTAATTTATCATGGTCAACTCTTTAACCAGGGAACAGAATAGCTGTGGAGCAGGAGGGGGCAACAACACTGATTTTACACTCATTTTAAAGCTGTTCTAAAAGTTACTGCTCCACACTCTTGAGCATCCACAGGCAACACGTGCAGCTCTTTGCTCATGCTACACTGCAGCAGCTCTCCTGTCTTTTGCTGCTGAGGTCCTAACACTGCTAACTGGGATTTAATTTGCTCTTGCTAATATTTTAACCGTGGTATTAGGTCATGTTTCCCTTTCCACTTGAAAAGCATCTTCAGCTTACTGGCAGCAGTGAAATTAATAGAGAAATCATTAGAAAGCATAAGGCTAAGGCCGTGCAAATCACACACCACGGAAGATTATTTCCAAACAATAAAATTAATTGGTGTCATCAGCCACCAGCAGAATCGCAGAGAGAGTTTGCATTAAAAAACATAGAGGATTATTGACAGCCTGTGCCTCCTCATACATAAAACATTTGATGGCATAATTTGATTTTATTATTTTCTATGCACAAAGGCTTTCCCTGGATGGAGCTGCAGAGGAGAGTCCAACCAGACAGCAAGATGCTCTGGGACAGCAATAGCCCAGCTCCTGCCTGCACCAGTCAACTAGAAATCATCCAAAGATTTGGGTGCAGGGCTTCATTTCCAGAGGACATGCACTCAACACCCTGTGCACGTCAAGCCCTACAAAGATGGGCTGTCTGGACCAAGTTTACCTGTTTCTTTTCGACACCTGGGACACAAGGACTTGCCTGTTGCAGGTGCTCCCAGGGAGCAGATCCCACAGCAAACTCCTCAGCCCTGGCACAAGCCGTGTTCAGCTCTCAGACCCTGAAGCAAATACCCTCCTGGTCCTCTGAGGTTCAGGTTTGGATTCCTAACATCTTCCTGGGCTCTCCCATCACACCATGGGGACTCATGGAAGCAGAAGTAGAGGATTTTGGCCCTGGTGGCTACAGTCTTTTCCCCCAGTATCCAAAAAATAGCTGAAAACCATTTAAAACCCATACACTTGAGATGCCAATAAGGTCATTATCTGAGCAAAGCAGAGTAAATACTATAGTGCTGCCATCACCACTGGGGTAAAAAAAGAGAGAACGATGAATTCCAGGTCTTGAGAAGGCAAGTATGAATTTGTTTTGTTTCGGAAGAAAAAGAATAAATAGTAGCCTCAAGTCAGGATAATATTTATTCACATGCTTCACTTTGAAGTTCAACCCCTGTCGACTTCACGTGGTGTGTGCACACAAAATCTCCTCGAGAAGAGAGCTTTCTGAAACCACAGCCCTGAGCAAGGGAAGGAAGAAAGGAAACTGTTCAAACCCAGGTATTAATCAAGGAAAATAATCCTTGGCACCAAGGGAATTATCACTGTCCCTCCCAAATACAAAGGAGAATTTAAAAGGTTTTATTATTGCACCTCCTCCAGATGGTGCAGACCTGCAGAGCAACTTTGTAGGTTCAGGGAACTGAATTTCATGGCAGGAAAAGCCAAACAGAGCAGCACAGTTATTCTCCAAGATAAATCTCTAGTCCATTGGCTCCTGCCATAAAGAGGGATTTCTCCACACTGCCATTTCTTCCCGACATCATTTGGATGCATTTCCACACTCGTGTGAATACGTGGAGAGCTTTAGGCAGGGAAACAAGCAGGAGCAGAGACACGTGGACAGGGACCTGCTGGGGCTGGTGGAGATGCATCTGCAGGGGAGCCCTGAAAAGCACCATAACCTCCAACACCCCCACGGGAAACTCCTGCCCAGCCCCAGGGAGCAGGAGCCGCCTTCCTGAGCCACGAGCCCATCTCCAAGACACTTCTGTTTGCTCAAATAACTCTGGATATTTTCCTCCTTCATGGGTGTGCCTCAGGCAGAAACCACCAGCCTCAGGCTGGGCGATGGGGCAGCAGCTTTCTGCACCCAGCCTCAGTGCCTGGAGTCCAAATTTCAGGTCAGGCTTCAAATTGCACAGGGTGAAAAAACAACCTTGACGTGCTTGGCAAACATTTTGGTGCCAAGGAGTGGGAAAGCAAACAGCCCTGTCTTCTCCAAACAGCAGCACCACAAGGGGTAGGCTGCAAAGAGCCCTTCTTCAGCTCCTTTTCCCCATCAAAGCAGGGAACACTTTTTCTTTCCTCCAAAGCTGCAAGGACGCCACAGATAATTATCAGCATCAACCCCCTCCTTCCATTTCACCAGCTGTATTGCCCCAGATGCACACACACAGGAAAGGAAAGTTTCCCTCTATGTACCATTCATCTCTTCTCTCTCTCCACAGGTCTCTGACCAGCTTTACCAAACACAGGGGTAAACCAGGATGCTAAATTACACCCCAATACCCTTAATGAACCCTACTGGGAAATGTCTCTTATCTGACCTTTCTTTTAATTTGGTCTCTCATATTTATAGTCATGCTTCATTTTTCCTTAAGTGTGCCCTTGTTATGGTGTGGACTCCTTTATGTTTCAGAAGAGAATAGGGGGGGAAATGGATTAATGGAGCCAGAAATAGAACAGAGCAAAGCCACAAAAATCTAAAGATCTGCTTGTCCTCCAGACAGCTTACACCAACAGGAACTTGCTGCAACTAATTTCCATCGATTGCTACCTCTTTTTACAAGCCTTTTGTTGGCAACACAGAGCTGGAGAAGCATCTGGGAAGAGCAAAGTGCCTGAAGTGAAACGTTTCCTGGCTGTTGTACGCGCTTGTAACACGCGGTGTAAACGGAACCCAGCAGCTCCCAGGGCCAGCAAAGGAGAGCTCTGCTTTTGGAAAGCTGTCTCCACCATCATCACCTGCCAGCTCAGGTGGCTGCAGCTCTTTTTGTTTGCTTCCAGGGCTTTCAGCACTCTCCTTTCCCTGCATTTGGAAGGTTCCTGCTGCTATGAAAACAAGAATCCCAAATCTGAGCAGCCCTGGCCAAGAATCATCCATCCCTGATGTGCTCCTGGCCAGTTTCTCCTTAGCCTAGTCCAGGGCAAGTTTTCTTCACCTTCCCTTGCTTTTCAACTTCTCCCCTGATCAAGGATAAACTGATTAGCTGCCAAAACAGGGGGACAAGGAGGTGCTTGGGTTCAGGCTCTGTTGCTCCTCTGAAGGGTAACTGCTCTTCTGTGAGCCATTAACCAAGGAGAGGCATTTCAGAAGCAGCCAGCCAGGGTGCCAAGCACTCCTCCAAGGGGCATTTAGGTTCTAGAGAATGCCTGTGGAGGTGGCAGAGGCTGCACACAGCCCTGATGAGTCCCAGCACATCTGCAGAGGGGACCTGAGCAGCACAAACTAAGGCTGGGGCATCCCTATGCTGCACCCCCTGCCAAGGAGCTGTCATCACACCACAGTTCTGTCCTCTCCACTGCCCAGCCCAGCCACCAGTCCTGGTCCCACACAGGGACTGCCAACAGCACAAAGCCATTGGGATGAATTTTGGTTCCCTGATGGTTCAGTTCCTCTGACAAAGCCAACCAAGATCCACACAGTCCATCCTGCAGGGAGGATCCCTGGGACATTTTATGACAAAGGAGGAGAATTCTTGGTAGCCAAAACCACCAGTGCTTCAGGCCAGCCCAGTCCCCAGGTCCAGCACAACCCACACACAGATTTGGAGCAAACCATCAACCCATCCCTGCTCCCCTCTCCAGGACCTGCTGATCCAGCTCCCAGGTTGCAATGGAGCAGGCAAAGCCAGACAGAAGCAACCTGGAATTTCACAGCACGAGTCTGCTATGTGGACCTACTGCAAACCCTCTGGAACCAGGAGAAGGTCCAAAGCTGCCCAGTTTCTAATGTTATGAAGAAAACCTCCTCTCTGGCATTTTTCTTAAAGCCTCAGTCCTGGGAACCTTGCAATTACTTGCTAACTGAGCTTTCAGGTTTATTTTTCATTTTTAGCCACTCACAACTGCAGATAAAGCCCAAAGCATTACTCAAGTGATCCCTGCTCACTTTAAAAATAAAAAGACTTCTAGAAACAACCCTACAGTGGTTTTGTTTTTAAAAGAAATAACACACTGAGAGCACACACACCGTACACCCTGAATTCTCTGCAGCATCTGATGACTGCCCAGGTACAAGGGTCTGCTGCAAGCCCATGCACCCAGCCAGGGAGCAGAAGGTCCAGGCAGAGGGACCAAGCCCCTTCCTCAAGGGACAGCTATTGAGAGAAAGCAAAGGACATGACCAAGGACATGACCACATGCAGGCAATGAAATTCCACCACAAACATCCCCGTTCCAAGCAGGGTTCAGAGCTCGACCTCCCCAAAATCCTCAGCCCACAGCTCTCCTGCAAGCCCTTCCCTGAGCTACCAGCTGAGCTCCTGCTCTCTGAGCCTTGCACCCACAGCCAGCCCTGGCTGTCCCAGTTTACCCCCAAAAAATGACATCTGGCAGCTGGTCAGGAGAAACAGCACTGTGAAAACACACACCAGCAGGACCTCGGCAGAGAAGTGTTAACCCTTCACATCCTCCCCCAAATCCCTCATTTCCTTCCCTTTTTCATCTCCCACTGGAGTCACCATCTCCAACAACGTGCCAACCAGTGTGTCCCAGTTTGCCCAGGAAGGGTGGAGGAGAAGTTCTGATCCAAGGACGGGCTGAACACCACCAGCACTAACAGTGAGGCTGCAGAGAGGGGAGAGTCCATCAATCCACAAATGGAATTTGCCAAGAGGCATTTTAAGAGTCAATTCTTCACACTCCAGTAATTAGAACAATATTATGAAAAAAGGATGAGGGGGAGGGTGGGAGGCAGCACCCACACTGGGACTTGGCTGCAGGAGGAACGGGCTGAGCAAACAAGCAGAGTCAAGTGAGGCCTCCAGGCAAGAGTCCTTCACAGGGCTCCCTGCAAGCTGGATTTCAACCAAAAGTTTATCCACTTCCCAACTGTAGATTTTTCCACGCACGCATGCTTTAAAATCAAATTTCATATTTGGATTTAACGAAGGCTAATGACCCTGATGCAACTTCCTTCTTTACCTCAAAAATGCCACCAAGGTCAACAGAGCTTTTTGCTGCTTCCAGGCTGATATACTCAATTCAAAGTCCTGCTACAGACTCTCCTAGTGACTAATAAATCTCTGGGCATGATCTAGCTATCATAAAAGTCTAATCCCATCGAGCACTTCATCCCAAAAATCAGATGCCTGCAGAGGGGCTGTCATCTAGGTCTACAAAAACAATCAGAACACCCCAAATTGGTACATTAGCTGAAAATACTTAAAATTAGCTTCCCATCCAGCATCTGCTATAATGGGATGAAACTTCCCAGCTGAAAGGAAATGAAACAAACCCAAACCAACCTATATGCTGGTAGGTCCATCTCTAACACCTCCCTGGTCACTGGGGAGGCCTCTCCAGAGAGCTGGTGGATTCTTTTTGCTGCTGCTCTGCAGCATCCCACAGGGGTGTGCCCACAGGCAGAGCCCTCGCAGCCAGCGTGTCATTTCCAGGAGCCAGAAAATTCATTCTTTTTAAAGACAAATTAATTTGCTGTGCAAATCTAGCTTCTGCAAAGGCAGCGAACTGATGGGGGGGGGGTTGATGATGGACTGATGTTGTACAAGGGTTATTCAGCTCTGCTGAAAGTGGGACCCAGCCAGTTCGATGCACATCTGCAGCCGCCTGTGATCTCAGCTCGGCCGCTGGAGCACAGAGCTCCTTTTGATAAATCTCTGTGTACAGGAACTAAGGCACTATTTCCGCATGAGAGAAATATATTCCATCTTTATTTTAATAATCTTTACAGTCCACTGGCTTGGAAGACTGAGTTTCTCTCTCCCATCTGAGGAGAGCTGTTGCACCCCATCAGCTCAGGTACGTGGCTGGGGCAGTGGAGAGCAAAGCTCCAGAGCTGTTGCACTTCTTCTGATTTAGTTTTCCAGCACAATCTCTTTACTTTGTCTCCTGCACGTGCCACAGGAACACCTCTGATATCACACCCAGCACCCAAAATCCTCCCAGGGCCTCCAGCTGATTTAATTCTCAATGCACACTCATAGCACTGACACCAGAAGGTCTGTCTGTGGGGAAGAATCTTTCCTCATTTTTCTGACCTGAGAAAACTCTGCAAAGCTTTTCTTTGTCAAAGCTCCACTTCTGCATCAGTTCTCTCCAGACAGACATATATTTTAAATCAGATAATCAAAAGCAAGAAAGATAGAAGAGTACACCTATATGAGAGCCATGACCTTGCAGAAGTGACACCCGTTGCATCTCCAGGGAAGTGGGATGCTTTGTAAAGGATGTGGGAGAGCAACAGGTCAGGGCACAGGACTGCCAAGTCTGTCACTGCTTCACTGCTACTGTTCTGCAGGGTCTGGATTGGACGTGATGAATAATTTCTTCCCCACAAGGTTGGTCCAGGGCTGTGCCAGGCTACCCAGGGCAGTGGTGGAGTCCCCATCCCTGGAGGGGTTTCCAAGCTGTGGAGATGTGGTGTGAGGGACAGGGGGCAGTGAGGACCTGGCAGTGCTGGGGGAACAGCTGGACTTGATTTCAAAAGTCTCTTCCAACCTGAACAATAGTGTGATTCCCTGATTCTAGGGCCATATCTATACCAGCTCTTCAGACAACACAGAACCTATACGTGGTGTTGGTTGTCCTCACTGCTCCATCATGGTCAGGCTTCAGCCTGTGCCAGAGCAACTGAGCATCACACCCTACAGCTTTGAGACCCTTCGTGTGCTTCAAGTCAGACAGATGCCCACAATCAAGGTGACCTTGGAGGTGGCAAATGGAAGAGGTGTAGAGCCCAAAATAAGTTCTCCCACATGGCAGGGGCAGAAGGTGCTTTTCATCAGTACCTGCCATCAACAGTAAGACAAAAAGATGAAGCCTTGTCCTAGGATCAGGATGGGAAACATCACCCCACAAAGCCCCAGAAGAAGATGGTATGCATGGTGTGCTGGCTCTGACTTCAGTGTTCTCCCAACCCCTCTGCACATTGCCCCTTCCCCAGAAGTATTCACCACCTTTCTCAAAACTTAAGTAACAGGCTGTGAAATCCCCACCATCTGTCAGCCAGGGAGGAATCTCCACCACAGCTCAGTCTCTCCCACACAAGCCTTACTCCTTAGCAGGAACGACTGCAAACATTTACCAAGTCCACACTGGCTCCAAAATTCCTAAAAATTACTCACGACAGGCCTGGAATAGGAAACCTTGACAAATGGAGCTAAGTGCAGTGTGTCCACATCATTAGCTTTGCCCAGGGTGTATTTCTTGTTACCGTGATCATGGTTTAGTATGTAATTAGTGAGAAGAGAATGGTGTTGAAGAGGAGAATGTCTCACTTCCATGCACACCATTAAGACAGAGTGTAAATGAACCAGCAGCAGCATCACCATCCTCGTGAGGCTCATTAGCAGGAGCAGCAAAGCAGGGAGGGTGAGTAAGCCATGGGCTGCACAACCCCCTCACCCCAGCCACCCCATCTCCCCTCCTCTGCCAGGCTTGGAGCCAGGCAAGGAAAGGTCTGCAAGAGCTGGGAAAGACAAAGGTACCTATCCCCAGGAGAAATACCCAAACTTTTCCAGAGGGAAATTGATAGTTAAGATCATTGCAGATCATTGCACACCCTTTGAGATGGTTTTCAGACATCCTGGCCTCACCTGTGATGTTTAGAGAGAAGTTTTTTCATAGAATCACAGAATATTTTGGGAAGAGACCTTTAAAAGCTCATCTAGTCCAACCTCCCTGCAGGGAGCAGGGACATCTGCAGCTAGAGCAGGTTGCTCAGAGCCCTGGCCAACCTCACCTGGGATGGTTCCAGGGATGGGGCAGTGACCACCTCTCTGGGCAACCTGTGTCTCACCATCCTCAGCATTAAAAACTTCTTCCTTCTATCTAGTCCATGTCTCTTTTAGTTTAAAACCATCCCCCCTTCTCCTGCCACAACAAGCCCTGCTAAAAGGATCGTCCCCAAGCTTTCTGACAGGCACCTTCAAGTCCTGGAAGGCCCCTAGAAGATCTCCCTGGAGCCTTCTCTTCTCCAGGCTGAACAACCCCAAACCTACACGAAGCAAACCCCTCCCCGCCCAGCCTGCAGCTGCAGCCCAGCTCTGTGGTCCTGTGTCATCACCTGGCTGCCTGTCAGAGCCAGCACAGACCCTGCACACAGACAGACCTAACACCTGCAGCTCCAAGAGACTTCCCACCAGGTTTTCCAGCCCTCTCCATCCCTCGTGTGCATGCACACCAGTGCCTGCAGGTGAGAGGGAGCTTGAATGCACAGGGAGCTTGTGAAGAAATGCTTCATTTCTGAAGGGAAAAAACCCCAACGCCCTATCTGGAAGCCCTCCAAGAACAAACAAGCAGCCCATTCTGAAAGCCAGTGGAACAAAATAGTCTGAGATGCCTTTTTCACTCCCTCTCCTCTTCATTTTCCCCCCCGTGAAGAAATGTGGGAGGGAGACAAGAAGCAGCCCCAGTATCCCCAGGGAGGAGAGCCCTGGGTTCTAAAGCTGTCCCTGCAGGTGGACAGGAGCTGCTGGTCACAGCTCCTGCAGTGTGAAGTCTCTCCAAACACAGGAGACTCAGACAAGACTGAGCAAGAGATGAGGCTGCAAACAGCAGCTGAAACCACGCTCAGCTGAGACACAGAGGTTTCAACACAGGGCTTCTGTGCACTGTTTATTTGCTTTGAAACATTAACAGCTCTCTGTCAATCAGTGACCATCCAAATAGAAAGTGGTGACGTAGAAGGAGCATGACAGAGCTCCAGGTTCTTGGACCAGAGCCCATCTCCCTCCAAGGACCTCCCTGGTCCTGGGGAGGGGGCACAGGACACCCAAGCTCCTCTGGGCATCACAAGGCTTGTGCTAGGATGCAGAATTTCTAGAAAATTTCCAAGAGAAATCACAGTTTCCTACAGAAGCTTTTTTACCCCCCTCATTTTTTCTTGACCATTTCATGGGGAAGGTGCTGTGCAGAACGACCCCTGGGATCTGTGGAGTTTTTGGCTGTGCCAGTTGTTTCATGCTGATAGTTTCACTTTTTGCCTGTTCTGCTAAATCATGGTTAATCTGTTTCAAGAAATGTTAATTATTTGTAACCAAAGCATTTGGCCTTGGGACAGTCTCATCATGAGCCGCGACTGTTCCAAAAGGCTGAGAAATCTGCAGAAAGTTTTAAGGAGAAAAAATAATAGAAGAGTTCACTAGAAAATAAAAGATTTCTTTTATTCCAAGACTCCCTGAAGTGATAATACCTGGGAGGGATTTCCTTCCTTTCCCAAAGCACTCACACACACAACAGTTAAGCTCAAGTGACAGCACCAGCACTAACTGAGCACCACGACATACAAAAAGACTGACCTTGCCTCTTGCCACCTCTCAGTCACTGTATCATTACATCTCAAATGCTCCATGACATAATAAAAGAAAATTATCACAAGGGGTTCAAATGAAACCAGGCTTTTTTCAAACAATAGCCAAAAAACCACTAGGTCACTGAAAAGAGCCTGGTTCCTTCCCCCTCCCCTATTTGGAGACATGGGCTGGAAGATGTTTTACCAGTTGCAGGTTTTTCAAGGCTAAAAAAAAATAAATAATCCTTTTCTCCCCACTCTTGTCTCAAATTACTTCAAGGCAAGCTCAGACAAATCAAGGAGGTAACGGAAAATCAATTTCATACACATTTACCCATGTCCTGATCAATACCCTGGATCCCTTGCACGTTTGAACACTTCCATCTAAGTGCTGTCTGAAGCCCAACAGCAGAATTCTCCCACTCAGGCTATGGGAGTTATGAAAGATCCTGCCCATGCCTGTTTGATCTGAAACATAACACCCCTCAATGTGACCCCTTGGAAAAATCCTGGGGAAAGCAGCCAAGCAGAGGGGAGGAAAAAAAAAATCCAAAAAAGCAAAGCTTCCCAGAATGAACATTTCTGGCTCTTCCAGTTCCACTGAGAAGCTGCACATCTATAAACAAACCCCATTTCTAAGTAGGGGACAGAGGAGGAGGAAAAAGCAGAGAGAATTTGCCACAGCACAGCTAAAAGCTTCTGCTGCAGGGAGTCCCAAAGGACCAGCAGTGCTGGTGCCCAGCTCCTCTCTTGCTCCAGTTGCTGGGACATGGTATTTTCATCTGCTTGATTTGGACAGTGGGCTCCCATGAACAACACAAGCCTCTCAATCCCATGTGCATCACACTTGACAGCACCTCTCCTCCGTGCTCCCCAAAACCAGAGCACCTTTGCAAAGGGTGGTAGCACCCACCGTGGTGGTTACTTCTGCTCCTCCTCCCCTGCTCAGAGTCCCCAGCAAAGAGCTGAGCTTCTCCCACAGCACCTTGGTGAGAGCCCTGAGGGGTGCCTAAGAGCTGAACGTCACTTTGGGCTGAGGAACCACAGGAGTGGGTCTATGCTCCAAAGCATTTCTTGGCAGGGAACTCAGCCCTGACAACCAGAGACACTGGGTGAATGCAGGTGGCTGCAACTGCATTTTATCAGCAACTTGTTGCCTGTGCACAATTTAAGGCTGTGGTGCTGTTACTGGCCCCCTGAAGATCACAAAATCTGCCAGCATGGCTCTTTTGACATTTACAGTGACAGGTATAGAGGAAGATTCACAGTCCACCAGGTATTTCAGGGCAACAGTCGTAGCCCTGCACACAGCACTGTCTGGTACACGCTTGACTAGCTGCAGAGATCTGTAATTGGCTTGCCCTGTGTTTTGGGGAAGTTCAGCACCAGGGTTTCCTGTACACACTTTTAGTGTTCCGACTGAAAACATCTGCTGGACACACTGCAGCTGCTCATGCAGCCCCAACACGAACCACAGCCGACCTCCTCACAGTGCCAGGGAGGATGGGAGGAGGGTCCCTGCATCACCCCACGTCCCACAGCATCACCCCATGTCCCACCAGCCTGCAGGAGGGTCACAGGACAATGTGCTCCCACCTGCCAAGTGCAGGCAGGTCGAATTCATTCTACCCTTACAATGGTTGTAAGGATCAGGGATGCTGTGAGACCCCCCTCTGGCTTTGCCATCATCTTATTGCTGCTTTGCTGCCAAGCAGCTCAGAGTCCAAGAGATCTGTGTGTATCTGCCTGCATCTGCAGGATGACCAAGGAAGCAGACATCTGAGCTTACAAAAAAAAAAGGGGCTATGAAAAAACCAACCTGCTTTCAGCCTGAAAAATATAGGCTATGGAAAGAGTTGTTTCTGAGCTTGTTCTAGCCACAAACATATGTATCTCTACCAAAAGAGATGTGAAAGAAGGGCCTCAGGAGGCAAGAATAGCTGATTTTCATTAATGGACAACACCAGAAGAACAACAAAGACACATCAACTGACCACAAACAAAATCTGGAAACAGTTTTCTCACCATGCACAACAAAGCAGAGACTCTGAAGAGATAAACACTGAGATGTTTTTTAAGAGGAGGGCTCCAGTACATGTGAAGTGAGCCAAGCAGCCCCCAAGCTGGCAAAGAAATGGGGGGGGTGAGGGGCAAGCACAACAAACTGAACCCAACCCACACTGTTCCAGGCTGCTTTTGTCATTTGCAGCATCCTCACCCGTGGCTCCAGGGGAGTCCAGCAGCCTCTGGCAGGAGGTGATGGCCCTGTGGGCATGGCAGGAGCTGCCTTCCCCCAGAGCTGGGGCTTCTCCCTCGGGCAAGGGCTGCAGCACCCAGTGGCTCCAGGCAGCCTGTGGGCTGCCAAAATTTTTTTACTGGTGAAGCATTTTGGTTGCTTCTGGAAAGTGTGGTGGTGGACCACAAGGTGCCATATCCCCCTGAAGGAGCTCTGCATGGAGGCAGAGTGGGCTCAGGGTGCACCTCTGGGTGCTTCCACAGTGTGGACATCATGGCAAGCCTCCAGCAGGCAAGGGGTTAAAGCGAGCTCCTGCTTTCTCCCATGCAATCACAGACAATTCTTTGGTCATGCCACTTACTCTACTGCTCTCCTGGGAATTAAAAACAACAAAAAACAAACATACACACGCCCTTCTTTTGGAGAATTCCTCTCACTTCCCACCCCGCCCGCCGCACACGCGCTGTGCGAGCTCCGCAGCAGTTGGGAACGTTTCCATCCACACTAGGATCCCTTTCTTGACCCACATCCAAGCCCAGCGTGGCAGCCAAGCAGCTGGCACGGAGCAACCCAAGCTGGGAAGGTCTGTCGGGCTGCCCACTCCCGGGGGGAGGCGAGGGACAGGGCTGGGATGTGGTGCTGGGGGTGGGATGCGGTGCCCGGCTGCCTGGAGCTCTGCCAAGCTCTCCTCTCTCAGGTCATATAGAAAAATGCCCTGCTTTTCATTTGGGCTTGGCTACAGGGGGGCAGAAAAAACACCCCAAAAAGTCAACAGTGTTTGGGAGTGGGGAGTTGCTCCCAGCACCAGCAGGTCAGCTGTAGAGGGGGGCAAGTGCTGGGCTGGCTTTGGT
>NW_008599844.1:0-10754 GCF_000691845.1 Merops nubicus
CCGCCACGCGTGGTCTGCTTGCTGTCCAAGAGACATTGCCTGCAGTATTGTACTGAAGGTTTCATAATGCTGTGGCTTTCCCCCCAAGGCTTGCTCTGTGAGCTCCGCCTTTATCCGCAGCCATAGGCGTTCATTAAAAATCTCAGATGGGGTGGTAACCAGCCCCTGGGCGATTATCCATTGGATGCATGCCCCCACAGGGCTTGATTTCAGCTTCAGGCCTGCTTCCTTAGCTAAGGTTTTCAGTGCCTTAATCACACGCTCCGTTTCCAATATCGTCTGGCCAGACCCACGCCCCATGACACCCGCACATGAGTCCTGTTTGCGGGCCGCTCGTCGATCTCGTCGGGGTCACCACTTGTTGTCACCAACACTTGGACCCTGGATCGCGGCAACTCAACCTCTGCCGTTGAGGGCCATTGAGACACGTACTCCAATGTGGAGGATGCAGCAAATGGTGTTTATTGCGTCGTTACAATTGCTTATATATGATAAGCCCTGCCCACAACGCCCATCGTGGGTGGCCTAAGCTTTCCGTTACATCGCGAGACCTTCTGACCGCTGGCCCCTATCTAGGGTGGGCTTTGCCTGTTACAACAGGGAGTCACTATGCTGAATTGTGCTAAACAGTACCCTGCTAAGCAGACTTTCAATAAAAGTTTTTTGGGAATAGGTGTGTTGCCTAATTATGTAATAACAAGGCAGAAATGTCCTGACCTATCAATCTCACTTGAAAAGAGCTGTTCAAAGTAATATGTATTCTGCACAGAGAAACGAATGGAGAAGAATATTCATTATTGCAGCAACTTCAAGCCCAATAAGAAATTCCTGAGGAGTTAAACTGAGAGCTGAAATCAGGTTCTCTGTTTAAAATGCCTGATAGCACCCCTATACCTGACAGTCTGTGTAGCCTCTAATTTTTCACTTGCAGAACATCTTTTGTTTGAGTTTGCTTGTTGGTTTGTTGTTTGTTTTCTTGTGGTTTGTTTTTGTTTTGTTTTGCCTTTTCCCCCCTCTTTTTTCTTCCTTGGTAACCTATTTGTCTCTTTGAATCTGGCCAGGTATTCATAACTCAGTATATTACAAGCTGATTCTCTCTGAAATACCTGTTAAAGCAATTTAGATTTAAAATTTTTTTTTTGTTGTTGTTTATTTTCACTTTTTTTTTTTGCAGCTTGAGAGTCTATTTATCAACATTGGGTCAAAATAAACATGCATAAAAGAAAACTAACAACTACTGCAGTACTTATACACACATTTTAAAAATAAAGTTCAGGTCTCCAATACCAGAGAGATTATACTAGCCACATTTTAAAGGCAGATTGGATTAATCATCTGAGAACTTTCTTTTGGTTTATTTTTAATATGCTGCTGGAAACTGGCTAATCAGCTTCATCTTGTTTGGGATTCAAGCCGACAGTCTCAGCAGAGCAAAGAGCTGCCAATTTGGACCAGAAACAAAGGACTATGCCTGTACCATAAACTCTGTCAATATAGCTTTGTCAATCAGGGGTACAATAAGGTGCATTTTATGGCTAGAGCTGCTCTACCAACAAAAGCCCAGAAGTTGCAGGTATATTAACCATATCTGTTACAAGTGTTGTTTTTGGCCCATTGGAGAAGAGGATCTACAGCTGGAATTATTACACCAACAAAGTGTACAGCGCTGCTCATGTTAGTTTCATCCATCTGAGAACTTGCTGGTGTCACTGTAGTTATGTAGTCAAAGATTGTTTCTAAGAATGCTCCAGCTTTCAGAGACTGTGTTTTTATTTTATGGCTGTGATTAAGGATTATGGGGTGACTGGTGGAGATTTGTGTCTGTTGTACACCTGTATATCTACATTGTAACTGAACACACACATTTTCAGGAAAACAGGCCAGATTTTTTCAGAAAACCTACTGGATTTTGGGAAAAAATAAGATTTGAAGAAAAAGCAGCAGCAGCTAGTCTTTACCTTAAATATGCCTCTCTTCTTCACCTAGTGGAACGGATGGAGTCCGTTCATTATATTACAGTTGATGATTTCTCTATCATTTCAAAGAAAACACCCAAAAAATATTTTTCTCCATTTTTGCCTCTGCACCATAGGGACTTATAATTATTGCCATTTTGTAACAATATACCTGAGCTAGTGCTAGAGGCATAGTAAAAATAGACAAGAGAAAAGCACTGTGTGATGTCTTAATTAAAAAAAAAAATAATAAGTCTGCAATAGTTATTGTTTTAGATTTACACCACCAATATACCAACTTCATTCTGCTCAGCAGAGGTTGAACTATGAGAAACAATACAGATTTCAGGACAATCCCAAGAAATGACTGAACAGATTTTGTTAAGCGTATAATAAACACACAGTGTTTGTGCTGTAAAACAAGGACACAGTGCAACTAGAGTACAAATCATGTAGTACAACATACATAAAACAATGTTCTTTCTCCCTGTTCTCCTCCATGTCCCTTGCAAGTTAATATTTTACCTCTTAGTTAAAATACATTTTTGGCATGGGATTAGTCAGCAAAACTGCTTGTGAGAAACAGCCAATTTTATAATGTGATAATGTAGGTCTAAACAGCAGCTGCTGCCACGTTCCCATGGTCTCTAACAGCAAGCTGTGCTCTACTGTGTGTCTGAGGCTACAGGGGCTGTTTAGCGCTTTTATTGCTGGATACAATAAGGTCCTGTGAGAGCATGGATGGCATTTTAAGCTGTCACAGGTATCTTCTGCTGACCGCTTGCCTGAAATAAAGTGGTCACAGAATCACTATGGGTCGAAAGGACCTCCAGGATTATCAAGTCCAAACTTCCTCCCAGTACTTCCCTAACCACTAGCCCACAGCCTCAGGTGCTACATTGCCTCATTTTTTTAACACCTCCAGGGATGGTGACTCCACCACCTCCTTGGGCAGCCCGTTCCAGTGTCTAACCACTCTCAGTGAAGAAATTCTTCCTAATAGCTAATCAAAACCTTCCCTGGCACAATTTGAGGCCATTTCCTCTCATCCTGTCATTAACAGGCAGATCAACAAAGTCCTCCCTCCATTACCACATGGTACACCAGAGATCCAAAGTGCCAGACAGCTGGAGGGAGGAACAAGTCAATGGACTCACTTACTGAAAAGGATGTGCAGAAGGGAGCAAGCTGGCCAAAGATCCAAGGGAGATGGAATCAGCAAGCCATGAGTCCCAGATAGAAATTCATTATCTTATTGTACCACCCTGGAAATTCCACCTCCTATGAAGAGTTGGGGAGTCTTTTCAAGACCATAACCCTCACACATCTCATGCACTGTGTAAACAAACCTCCCAACTCCACTGCAAATTGGTGCTTCTTGTCCCACCTTCAAGTTAATGTGGAAGGCAGGGGCACCTGGTGGTGATCTCCTAATCAGTTTCCACCCAAGGCTAGGCAGGCCCTGGGTGAAAGCCAATCAGGAGAGTCCTTGTTGTGGGCATCATCCATATGCCAACCGTCATTAAGGGCTGGGAGTTTAACCCCAACACTTCAAGGTGTTAGCTCTTAAATTTAGCTCTATCTTAAAGGGTTTCTGCTAGTATTGATTATGCATGTGTGGGTGTAAAAAACCAGCTCCCTTAAAATTCTCAGTGAAGGGGAAGTCACTGCTCCATGAGCTACATTCTGGTGGGCTCATCAGATTGGTGAGTGTATGACTGCACACCCACTGTCAAAGGAACACTGAATTTTGGGCTGCTCTGGCCAGGTAGTAAGAAAAGCTGCTTAGAGCTGTTGGTGTAGGAGGAGACCAGAGGCATAAGGAGATGAGAAGACCACTCAGAACTAAAACTAGGATCCAGTACTCTGGCCACATGTTCTTAGTGGCCTTCTACCAAGCTGTGCTCTCTTGCTCAAAAAATGCATGAATTGAAATCAATTAATGTTGTTGCAGTAATAGTTATTATTGAATTTTACAAAATATCCCCTGTATTTGTGAAATGTCTATATTTTCAGGTTTTCTTTGTCTGTGGAATTTTGATAATGTAGAATTTGAAACTGTGGAAGTCTCAAATGGCAACACACAAATCCATTTCAGATTTGTCAGTAGGAAGACAGGGGTTTGGTTAGGACTTTGCACATGAGCTATGGAAAAGAGAGAGTAAGTGATTTTGGGAACATAATTTCTGGAGTAGCAGAAACTTTCGGGTCTCATACCTGAAACCTTTCCTTTCACATAAATTATACCCATGTACCATGAAGACTGTTTGAACAACTGGGGTTGTTTAGTCTAGAGAAAAGCAAACTGAGAGGAGACCTTATTGCTCCCTACAACTACCTAAACGGAGGTTGTCGTGAGGCTGGTGTTGGTCTCTTCTCCCAAATTACTGATGATAGGAAAAGAGGAAATGGCCTCAAGTTGTGCCAGAGAGGGTTTCGATTAGATATTAGGAAGAACTTCTTCACTGAGTTAGGCACTGGAACCGGCTGCCTAGGGAGGTGGTGGAGTCATCATCCCTGGAGGTGTTAAAAAAATGAGGCGATGTGGCACTTGAGGCTATGGTTGAGTGGTTAGGGAAATGCTGGGAGGAAATTTGGACTTGATAACACTGGAGGTCCTGTTCAACTGTAGTGATTCTATGATTCTACCAGGCTGCCTGCAGACTGGAGAAGATATCTCCTAGGGTCTGAGCTTGCAATATAGTTTCTGGAGTTTTTCTTTGCCAATTACAGTTAAACAACACTGATACCACTGAAGTTAATGTGACTTTGCATTCAGATACCACAAAGACAGAAGCTGACACCTACTTTAAAAGTTATTAACTGAAAGTGAGTGAGGGTTCTGCCAGTAGACTCCCAGAAACTAAGCACTTGAGTGGATTTATTAAGCTTCATGGGGAATTTTCTGTTGTTTTTCTGCTGTTTCTGATTTTATAAGTTTGCTTTTTTTTTTCCTTACCAAGGGAAGAGATTGAAAATACCAAGATTATTTTCACTCCACAGGTATGGGTCTGGATTTGCTGTGTTGGTTTTTTTGTTTTTTTTTTTTTTTTTTTCATTATTTCCGCAGAAACTTTAATACTAACATCAGTGGTAGTCAAATTTACCTGAACATGGGTTTTATTTTAATTTAATATGATTTTTGGCAAGTGTTTCATTTGTTCAGGAGGATCCCACTATAATATCTTGGTAGGACAGAAGATTTAAAGCCAGAATTAACTGGAACAAAGGAAAAAAGGCATTAATTTTGTCAGGTGAGGACATCCAATTTACTTAAAATGGTGCTTTCCTATGCTAGGAGGCTTGCAAAATGCCATGGGCTAAAAGGAACTTAACAAATTTCATAATTAAGAAATAGCTTCCAGCCTCTAGCCTCAGTAGCAAACACATATATAAAGCTTTCTTTTAAAATACCACATGTATTGAAAGAGACATCCCAAGCACGTTTCCAAAAGAAACCCCAGAAGTTTGTGGCAGGAAAAAAAAAAAACAAACCAGTTATAATCTTTAGAGTACACTGAAATTGCTCCTGTTTATACCTAACGAGAAGAGAAACATATTGCATCCAGTATATTTTACTAGAAATTTATTCTGACAAATTTATATATTAATTTCACTCTTCTTCCTGCATTTGTGGCTTAACCACTTTTTTTACTCTCCTTTCTTCAAATTCACCATTTTGATATTTGCAGCACTGAGGAAAAAAAAGCTGTCTTGAAACAGAGCATATTCACTTCATCTTTTGCTGCCTTATGTGCAAATATTAATGCTATTTTAATAGTCATCCTATGTTAAACCAATATTAATGATCATATCTTAGAATGAAAGAAGGTTGTTTTCAAAGAAGCTAGCCCTCTGTATTCGATTATTTCACAGAATAAGCTTTCATAAATTTTCCGTTTTGAAGGATAAAGATTTATTACTGTTATTATTATTAATTTGAAAAAATCAGGCACATTTTGGTCTCTTTTGTTGATTTGGTATGGATGCAAAATAGATTAATCGACATCAATAGAACAATTGTAATGCAAATTTGTGCTAATTTGGAGCTTTAAATACATAATTTTTCTTTTAATTAAATGTTTTCTCAACTATGATATTTATTCTTTAAAATCAGGAAAAAAATGAAGTAGAATGAAGGCTGTGTCTTGCTTTTTATTCAGGAATGCAGCTACTAAATTGTTATAAGAGCTGTAATGAAAAAAAAAAAAAAAGAATGGCTCACAGATGTCATGTTTCACTTAAATTTATGAACTGTCTTGGCACTAGGCAGCAATAGGCTCGCAACAAAACCCAGTATGTTGCAATTCCCTCCAGAGAGCCTCTCCTACAAACACCAAAAAGCCCTTTAGGGTTGGGTGGACAGGAATACCATGCTAATGCTTTAATTCTATTATGCAGTAAATCACCATTTGACCAGACACAGAGTCTAGCAGGTTGTCACCACCCAGCAGCTCAACCAGCAAAGATGGGAATGATACAGGTCAGAGGTTTTGCCACCTGAAAGGTCATAAAGCATATTGGAGGTGGGAACTTTACACCCTCGTTCATGTGGACTGAAAACTAGGTCTGTGGTCTTACTGCTGACATCAAGTGAAACCATGTTTGTACTGAAAGGTATCCCAGTACACCAGTACAATTAAACCTGCTAGAAATGTCATGGTTTATTACCCCACCTGTTGGATTCAACTACTGTGTTCATGGTGATGACATTTGCAGTTTAAGCCTGCCAGGCTGCAGGGGGATTAGAAAACACACACACACTCCCAACCCCTGCACACATATCCCCGTCTTCTGCCCAGTGTTTAATATGTTTTCCAGCATGCACAGGAAGCCAGTACAAGTGGTCTGGCAAAGCAGGACTTGATCTACAGATCCAACAGCACTCCAGAGGCCAGTGCTTGAGTTGTGCCACTGCTGACTGATCCCATATAAATAGAGTAGATCACAATATAGCAGGGTAATATAATATGCTGTTGTGGTGTTCTTCATGTAAATCCAGAAGAGGTAAAGGGGGAAAATGAGACCCTAGCATTTTCTCTAATGGAAATATACTGGTTTTTTAAATGCACTAACTAAAATATGGCAATTTGGACCATTTCTTCATAACTATAAATATCTTGCCATAAACCCTATGGACTTGTTTTCATGTGCCACTAAAGAGAATCAGTTTTGTGTGCCCATCTGCAAGTGACAGCTTTAAAAAAGAGTGAAAGAAAAAAAAGACAAACAAGTACTATTAAATCTGTGAGATAGACCCCCAAATAGGCACGCGAGCTAAAGTTCAGGAAGGACGTGGTTCCTAAGTTGTCATTTTACTTTCACCTTGTTGGTGCAATTGATCTTGAGCCAATCTCTTACTGTAGGTAAGAACAGATATTGACATGATATGAAATAACGTCTATCGAGGAGTTAGCTGTGTGTCACTGAGGCACAACAAAACTCTAGTAATTTTATTTCCCACAAAGTTCTCCTACAGTGTCAGATTTTGTATGTTTTTGTGGTTTATATCCTTTCTGTTGTTCCTCACAATGTGGCATTTCTGGGGCAAATAGCTTGCTCAGAAACCTGTTCTGGAGAATCCCTTTACTCTGACTGTAAAGAAGCTTTAAATTCCCACAAGATGTTGGCTTCTCCTTACCTACAGTATGAAACAGGAGTATAATGTAACAAAAATGAAAGAGATATCTTTGTGGTTTTAAGACATGCTTTTAACCCCAGTTCTTTTCAACAGTAGCCCTTCTTTTCTCTAAACATGGGTCATCCGCCTGCAGAGATATTGCTGCAAAAATACGTGTGAAGAGAAATACTGGAGAAATTATGCAACTTATCCACTTCCATATTGTATTTCACAGACTTCTCAAGTGCCTTGGGTAATGCTTTGATAGGTCTGTTGGGAAAAATGATAACTGTACACTGAGTCCTGTATTCACTGCTCATACATCTGCAGTTATGTTGTATCACTAACATGAAGTGTATGCCACGAAGTTTCCCAGATGAATTTGTGAGAGAGGATATGCTGGAGGTGGGGACAAAGGTGAAGAAAATGAAAAAAAACGCATCCTATTTCAACATAGTTATAAGTCTGATCAAAATTTCAGATAAATTTTAACTTTTTCTGCTCTAGAAGAAACTTACTGTATGGAGCATAGTTTAAGGATCAGCTTTCATCTTATTTTGTTTTGTTGTGTTTTTTTTTTCAGTCCAATTTGCTGATGAGAGACAGGTTAAGGCTGATGAGTGGAGCAATAAAATGGAAGATGAAGATCTCTGCTCTCTCTCTTAAATCACTGTCTCTCTTGCAGAAATACTCAGTTGTTGGCAGGTCTCAAATATGTTGCAGAACAACAAATGCATATGTACGAAAGTGTCAGCTAATTTGAGTGACCTGTACAGATCCAATTATGAATAATAGCATTCTTCTGCCTTTATGCTCATTTTAAAGTCCCCTTGATACAGATTGATTAAAGGCAAGGACCCTTTAATATGAACTTATGAAAAATTTATGGATTTTTGAAAGAGCTTTAACATGTACCATTTAAGAACTAATAATTTCTTGGCTGTCACTATTTTCTATCCCCTTCTCTCCATCACAAAATCTCTCTTACATTGGGAATATACTCTTAATAATCAAAAACTGATGTTGTGGATTAAACAATAAAGATGTCTCTGGATAAAATGAAAAAAAAAAAAAAAACAACAACAGAAAAGAAATTAGATTTGTATGATTTTAACTATTCTTTAATCTGCTTCTGGGCATCAAAAGTGATTTGTGTCAGCCGTTATTGCATTAAACTTTAATTTTCTTCCACAAGAACAGGATTATATAAAGGAGTATTGGATTGCACTCAGCATGGATTAGCTGAGCGGTGTCTTTGCTGCCAAGGACCAAATGGATTTCCTTCCTTTTGTGATTTATATTTTTATTGCTTTTTTTTTTTTTTTTTGTTAATTCTAATTCCCATTACCCATCTGTCTGCCAGAACTGAGATACCCTCAAAAGCAGCAGAAAGGCAGGCACAGCTATTGGCTTATTGCATATATTTATGTTCCAAGGAACCTCACCAGCCAATGTCAAAGAAAAGATAGCCCTTAGCCATAGAAGCTGATTGCTTGTTTAAAACTGAAAAATTAAAAGCTTAATCATTGTAATAAGAGCACAGTCTTTTCTTCTTCAATTAAAAATACATATACATAACCTTCCTGACTTTTTCCTTAAAAACTGATAAAAATTTCCCATGTTTTGCCTAATGGTAGATCAGCAAAGGTTTGTTGGACATATGAAACAATGAATGGTCAACACAGAGAGGCTGACAGTGTGAGTGGAGGAGGAAAAAGATTAGCTCTGTATAGAGGCAGGGAATATGCAAAATCTGCAGGAATAAAGAGACAGAAAATAAAATATAAACCCTCTACTAACAGACTGAATGTCATAAATTGCAGTTAGTATTTTGCAGCCCATTTTAGAAGCGACTAATGAATTTTTTGGTCTTGACATTTTAACCAGTGAAGAGGCACTTGGTGGTAGATGAGACAGAGGTATTTAAGGAAAAATATTTAAGCTATTAAGTTACAGAGGATGGTTCGGGTTTGTAGCCAGTGAAGCACAGCAGCCCAAATGCCTTTCAGTAGTCTCTCTTGAGTATATTCGGCAACACCAAAGGAACTTCAAGTACAATAGAAAATTAGAAAAGTGTAGCAAAACATGGGAAAGCTGTTGTTAAGTATAAATGAAAAGTCTGATTCTTCATCACAAGTAGTAGCAGAAGCAGGCCCTGCTGTCATTACATCACCAAAGTAATTCTCATTTATAATACGCTCCAGAGCACATTTTCCATGGATCAGTCATAAAAATATTTTGTGGGTGACAAACAGTGCAGAAGCTTGAAACTGAGATGTGCGGTGGCTGAAACCTGAGCTAGTTGATCCTGTGCTTAAATACTTTTCTAGATGTTGCACATCCATTGCACAGTCCAATACTCAATCCACAGCCCAACCTGGCCCAACCATTTAGTTTTGTGTTGCAAGGAGAACCTAACCTTTCTGTAAATTAACATGTAAAGGAAGCAAATTAAAAATTTCACTTGATTCCTCATTTGACAATGCTGCCTGCAGAATCTGGGGAAAGGATGCTTCCACTTTTCATGTCAGAGAAAGAGGCTTTTTTTATTCTTCAGATTCCACAGAAAGAGTCTTAGTTCATGGCATTTAGTTTGTTGGTATACAAAAAAAGGGTGGGCTCTTGTTATATTATCAAAATCAATCTTCATGATTGTTGCAGTGTTATTTTCTGAAACTGTCAGATTAGACTAGTGACTATTGTCTCACTCTTGTTTGCTTGTTTACTTTCTTTCTTTTTTTTAACTGTTAAATATCTTGGAAGTAGTTTTCAGCCTAATCATAAATAGAACCTTTATGTCATTGTGCATTTTCCGAAAAGGCATTTAGTGCCTTCAGACTACTGACAGAGATTCTAGTCTGTCAAACACTAAATCGGAGAGAATATTTCCTGCTGCTTCTATCACATCAGAAAGAAACACAGAGAGACTCCCTGTGGTGGCATTAAGACTTAGTGTTTGCCTGCCATTTCTTTCTTACATGAAGGAGTTATTTGTGGTAAAATAATTATTATACTTCACAATAACATAGGTGAAGTATATTTCTTTGTACTGGGGAAAAAATAAAAATAAAAAAGATTCCCCCTCTCAATGGACATACACAATACCACAGTCTCCCACATTGTCCTTATTTCACTGGGACAGAATCACAGGCTAGCCATAGTCTGCAGGGCCTTAAAAG
>NW_008599844.1:10785-15711 GCF_000691845.1 Merops nubicus
CCATAGTCTGCAGGCCATTAACAGTTTGGGGTCAGCCAGGGCAGCTGATCTGAACTGGCTTACAGGTGTGACCTATACCATAAACATTATGCTCATTATGAAGGGAGATGTTTGCTGAGGACAGACAAGGGGAGGTGCTCCTGTGAACTGTGAACTGCCTTCCCATTTATTGTTACTGCAGTACATTCACTGGCCTGCATATAACTTTCTGTGCTTTATATTTGGATTGGTATTATTCTGCTTCATTAGATCCCTTTTCATTTCAACCAGTGGATGTCCTCTCCTTTTCCTAACCCGACTTCTTGACTGGAAGGGATCCGTGATAGAACCATGACTATAGTTTAGCACTGGATATGGGCTAAATGTAAACACTCGACATGTCCCTAAGAGCAGGAAAAATAAATGTGTTTTAGCATATTTGTCAAAGCCTAAAGCAATCCAAAGATCTCTTTGCAAAATGGAGCACAAAAAAAAAAAAAAAAAAAAAAAAAAAAAAAAAAAATAGCTACTAGCCTGCATGCACCTCAGGCAGAAAAACGGGTGCTCTTGAAAGTCAGAAAACCACCACCCAAAAGATGACGTACTTTTACTTCTTCCTTTTACCTGACTAAAATAGGGTAAAATTAATTGAATTAAGGACTAAAGGGAGCTCCTAGAATATTTATGTTCTGCTATTGTGAGCAATCACGTCACCTAATGTCTTTTATATGCTCATTATATTTAATCTCAAATGTAGTTATGTTTTCCTTATAACTTCTTTGTTCCCACCATTCTTCCTGAGATGTACTTTTTGTGATACCATGAGAGCTTTTGAATTTCTCTGCAGCCTTTGCATCTTCCACAGACAAATCTTTTATGTTATTCACAGACATCAATGTAGAATGTAAAGACTTGGGGGTACTAGTCAATGAGCAGCTGGACACGAGCCACCAATGGGCAGCAGCAGTCCAGAAGGCCAATTGAATCCTGGGCTGCATCAAAAGAAGCATGGCCAGCAGATGGAGAGAGGTGATCCTGTCCCTCTACTCTGCCCTGGTGAGACCTCACCTGGAGTCCTGTGTCCAGCTCTGGAGCCCCCAGCACAAGAAGGACACGGAGCTATTGGAATGTGTTCAGAGGAGAGCCACAAAAATGATCCAAGGCCTCCTGTGATGACAGGCTGAGGGAGTTGGAGTTGTTCAGCCTGGAGAAGAGGAGGCTCTGGGGGGACCTTATAACAACCTTCCGGTACCTGACAGGGGCCTCCAAGAAAGCAGGGGAGGGACTATTCACAGGGGTTTGAAGTGACAGGACGAGGGGTAATGGCTTTAAGCTAGAAAAGGGTAGATTTAGGTTAAAAGTAAAGAAAAAGTTCTTCACTATGAGGGTGATAGATTCTTGGAATAGGTTGCCCAGACAGGTGTTGTTGGTGCTGTTCTTTCTGAAAGGGAAGGTCACCTCAGTATACTGGGTTGCTCTCTAGATGAAGAACGTAAGTTGCTTTAGCAAAGGTGTACATTACGTGGACATGTTAATAGAACTCCATGTGGTTTGCATCCTGAACTCGGGCTATATGTTACCTAAACAGCAAAACTGCAATTGTTGTGCAAGCCACAAAGAATCATCTGCATGTGTGTGTGCATGAAATACACCATTTTTACTTGAATTTTATTCAGAGTCAGATGTTCTATCTGCTAGTAGTGAGAGGAGTTCAGGTCTTCACACAGTGAAACCCAAAACCTCGGTTTTGAAAGATACTGTTGAACTGTCAGTTTCAGTTTTGCCTGCTTTCCTTTTTCTGCTTGGCTGTAGAGAAGTGGAAATCAATGATTAAAGTTTTTCTGAAGAAAAACTTCAATTTAATTGTGCAAATCAAAAAGCTTTGGTCAGAATTTTTGATTCTAATGAGAATTAGCCTGCTGTTGGTTGTATCCATAGTATTTCAGTGGTAGATTATTCAGAAAGTTGTAATGCAAACTGAACAAAAGAGTTAGTGAACTATTTTGCATTTGAGTAAGACAATGTTATTTCAGTCTGACTGGAATATGGGGGAAAGCCTCTAATTGTTTGATTCCAATCCATCTGTCTAGCTCAAATAAAAAATGTCAAGGGCTGAGTAAATCACAGGCATATTTAGCCACACATAAACCTATTACAAATGTATCTTGGTTTTTTTTGTTCTATCTATGTGATTTCCAAGTCTGATTTCTGGAGATCTAGATTCTTTAAACTGGAGAGACATGGATTTGATGTGTGGACCACTTGGTGGATAAAGACTTAGCTGTATGGCTGCACTCAGAGAGTTATGGTCAATGGTTTGATGTCCAATGACCAATGGAGATGGTCAGTGATGTCCATGGACACCAATGAAAAGTGGCATTCCTCAGAGGCTAGTATTGGACCAGTGTTGTTTAACATCTTTGTCAGTGACATGGACAGTGGAACCGGAACACGGCCAAGTGCAAGGTCCTGCACCTGGGCTGGAGCAATCCCAAGCACAAATACAGGCTGGGAGGAGTACAGACTGAGAGTAGTCCTGAGGAGAAAGACTTAGGAGTGCTGGTTGATGAAAAGCTCAACTTGAGCCAAGGATGTGTGAGTGCAGCCCAGAAAGCAAACTGTAGCCTGGGCTGCATCAAAAGAACTGTGTCCAGCAAGTTGAAGCAGGTGGTTCAGCTGTTATAAACACACTTTCTTTTTCTATAACAAACTAATAAATCTAGCGTGCAGTCCAGAATAACATGAAGCAAAACGTGAATGATGGATACTTGGTTCACCTTGATGCCAAGCATTTGGTAATGGCTCCATTCCTTCAGCATGTATTGGTTACACTCCTACTACATGCATACAAAAAAGTAAAACCTATACCAAAAGGACAAGGCATGTGACTAGGTTATCATGAGCCTATTTTCTGTAAGAATGTACAACTACTGCAATACACTGTAGAGGCCGGTACTTTGTTTTTCACAGGCTAAAGAAACTGCAATGCGATTTTTTTTTTTCCTAATCCTTTTGATCATTCTCAGAAAATTATATGGAAATTTTTGAGATTATTCAGCACAGAGTCACAGGAGAAGGAACAGAATTCAAGGAACAGAAAAAATGCAGTAATAAATAAATAAAAGATTTATAAGTTTTAATTCATTAGAATGACAACTAAGAGGTAATTTAATACTAGTTTCTAATTACATACATGGGGAAAGGTAAATGGTAATATAACCCCTCTCCCTTTATTCAGTAAGTTACCATAATGACTCATACAAACCAAAGCAAGAACTAAACATTGGAAAGAATCACATTGGATCTGAGATGTGAATTTTAAATAAGTGTAAATATTTTTGGAATAACAACACAGCATTCTTCCAGAAGAGTATTTCTGGTCTGTACTTATGACAAGATAAATTTCGGAAGGAAATATTGCACCTCAATCACAAATTTCTTGGCTTGAAGGAGATATTAATGGTTATAGATGCTCTGTAAAATAGTGTAACATGGCTTGAAAGTTACTTTATATGTATATACACAAGTCAATCATAATTAAGCTTACTTGAGTTAATGCAACTGTTCATCTTTTCCGATTTCTAGTATCTATATTTGTTAACCTGAGTGTTTTGGTCCTGTTCTATCCTACCACATCCAGAAATCTCAGTGGATAGTTGTGCCACAGAATTTTTTGGTGTACAGTTGAAGCAAAAATAAATTAATAACTAAAAAAAAAAATCTTTTTCTGTGATACAAATCTTTGTTTAAATTAGCTTGCTAATTAGCTTGTTTAGTTTGCTGGACAACCTGTAGCTTTGTGTAAATATTTTTCTGTTCTTTAACTACATTAACTTTAGCACTGAGAGCTGACTGAAAATAAGTAGGGGAGTAGAAATTCGCTGTTTTTCATGTCATTTTCCAGGGCTCTTGATTTCTCTCTGTACAGCTTTTGCTCACATTGTAGGATTTGTCTCTATGTTTTCTCTTGAACCAGAATTCTATTGTCTTCTGTAAAAGATTCATAGCTGAGTGTAGAACAGACACCTCATCAGGAGAGCAGCCTACTGAATTGGTAGTTTCCATAGGACTGTATATTTGGGTATTCAGAACTATGCACTGTGAATAAATCCAGGCCTGAAATTATTTAAATCAGTTCTCCATCTGACCTGTGTGCCATTCTCACTTCATATAAAAATACGATCAAGATTTTACTGCCCACTCTTTATGACAAGTATGAAAATATTAGATGCCATTGTGAGAGCAGCCAGGCAATTCTCTACCACAAATCAAGATTTAACTGTCATTTGGTCTCATAGTTTTTCCAGTCTCCAGTATTTCTCTTTATGAAACAGTAATAGAGGGGTTTTTGTATATATTTCTGATTTGATGGTGTAGTAGTATATAGGAGCACAAGCTACCAAGAAAGAAACATTTCTGGTTTGCCTTTAAAATTAGATAAAATTGAACAGGGAAGATTGATTGTATTTTAAATTAGGTTCATCTGGTAAATCCAAGGTAATTTTGAAACTGAGCATTCCAGAATGTGCCATAAGACCCAGCTCTTGAAAGGATTTGAGAAAAAAAAAAAAAAACAAACCTAAAACCTAGAATAAGAAAGAGCTTACCATCTACTGCTCACTTAATGTTATTGGTTTGGTAGAAGTGAGATGGAGTAAATCTGTAAAAATCTACCAAAAAAAAAAAAAAAACAAAACTGAATGCATATGCCCTGTATATCATGACTTTATTTTAAAGTTTTGTCTTTTCTTCCTTTATGGATAAAAAAAAAGTTGTAATCCATCTTGGCTTTTCAGCTGTCTCCTGTTAATCTGCTCAAGCAAAAACCAAAATCAGCTAGTCTGTGGCCCAATTTAACTCAGTATGAGTTAAGAGCCATTTGTTTACACTGAGAATGAAGAATAAGGTATATGAAGAGATACTGGTTGTGGTGGTTTAAACCACTTT
>NW_008599845.1:0-8675 GCF_000691845.1 Merops nubicus
TCCGACACCCCGCTCACCGCCCGGGTTTAAAGTAGTTGTTTTTTAAACAGACAATGGACAAAAGGAAAGTCGCGGTGCCCGGGAGGGAGTTCCCTGCCCGCGGCCGGGGCCGCTCGGCGCGCCGGCAACTCTCCCGCACTTCCCCACTTTCCGCCTTTGTTTTCTTTTGGGAAGGGACCGAGCGTGCCTTCCAACTACAGAAAAGAGCGATTTTTTCATTTGCGAGAAGGTTTGGTTTGTTAGAGGGTGGGTTTGGTTTTTTTTTTTTTTAATTTTTTTTTTCTCCTCCAGCCACTGGGTCTTCCGTGGATTTTCGGCTCGGGGGATATCAGAACAACCTCGATGCGATAAGTTAGTTTCTGTGTCGATGTGCGTCTCGATTTATACTTTCATCAAGGCAGATTGCGAGCTGTGTTTATCCTAGAAGATGGCTTTCGGGAGAATGTGTTTGCTTTTTCTTTTTGTCTTTTTTTTTTTTTTTTTCCCCTTTCTCGTGGTATGTGGGACTAGCGGAGGCACAAACAAGCAAGTTGAACAAAAAATGTTTCTGTTCATTTCCTCACAGATCATCCATTCTAACGACGGCAAAAAAATCTTAATGACTATGACCTTAGCAGCACGGGTAGCTGATTTATCCCAATTATAAATCCCGTTAGTTTGCGGTAATGTGTGAGTATTGATCTATAATTCGTATTCAGAAGCATGATCGGTAATTATTATTATTCCTTTTTTTTATAAAAGTTGAAATCCGTCGTTTTCCAACGCGAGTGCTGCATCTGTCGCTTGGAGTGTTTTTGTCTCGCTGTTGCACAACAGAGGCTCTCTAGTCTTTAACCTAAAATGGCAGCTTTAATTTGACTGGGGCCCATTCATTGACAATGATAATAAAAAGGCTGAAAGCTAAATGTAGCTGGATGCTTGGGGCACGTTTGCAGAACTCTCTCCTTTCCATTGCTAGGCGCTGCCAAGAGAGGAACTTTGAAGCTTTCTAGTTTCTATCTTGAAAGTTTCCAACCTAGGTTTGTGTGTGTGTTTTTTTTTTTTTTTTTCTTAATTAAAAAAAAAGGCAAAGGCGTTGCTCTGCATAAAGCACATTTTAGAGGGCTGGGTTGCTGACAGACTTAACCGTGAGGAGGTAGTTGGAGAGGGCTGCTTCTTCTGCGAGGGCTGCCTTTTTAACAGCAGTGGAAAAATTCTCGTAATGCCTTTCAAAATAAGATTCAGTCCAGGGGAAAAATTAACCATTTGTTCCTGAGGTTTTGTAACAGGTGATTAGAATAATTACGTTCTGTATGTGTTCCCATCTCCATCTCCTAGAAGTGGGACCGCTGCTTGTTTCCTCTCGTTTGGCGTTGTAAGTGTGCTCGGGGTTTTGTTGAGATCCTTTAGACAGGGTGATGTCTTCCTCTAGAATAAAACTGCAACTACTTGGTAAAAGGAATTTTTTGTGTGTGTGTGAGACGTCACATGAAGTTTAAAAGAGTTCTACAAAACAAAATTTCCCCTCCTATAGCTCTGGAAAATGCCAGATTCACACATCCCCTCTCCCGCATTCCTGTTAACCTAAACTGCTTATTTTGAGTCTCTTCTGAGCTTTTTTTGATAAGAAATACCTAGAGATTATTGTGAAAGCTGTAGAGCAGGCTCTTAAAGAGCGTTAAATGATTGCAAGTTTAACTGAACTACTGATTCACTGATACCAACTGGATAATCTTATTTGACCCAATATCTTACTACATATTTAACGGTGCGGTGATATTTCTGCTATTACTTGTAAATCCTCGTTAGATTATTTAAACAGTGGGTAAAACTTTCTCAGATTCGAAACCCCAAACAATTTTATTGACTCTTCAGCAATTAAAGGAAGCTTTGATTCTAGGTAAAGATGGCACAGTTCTTTTAGGAAAATAATAATTTCTGAGGATGTAGTGTTGTGGAAACACCAGTCAGAATGAGGTACAGCTGAATGCTCTCTGTTGCAGTCAGGACTCTGTGCAGTGGTGGGAAGTTAGAGTTGTAACCATTTTCTTTTGCATTTGGCTCATGAGGAAACCCAAAGAGTTCGGTCAGAGGAACTGTGTCAGAACCTCCCAGTCCACATAGAGGGGTCTCTTAACCAGAGCATAGCAGTTTTTTTCCATGTGAATTATTTGCTTTTTGGCAACGAAAAGCTTTTGGTGTACGTCCATGGTTTCCTGTTAACACTGAAGTAATACTAGGACTTTATAAGATGTTAAATGAGTTATTTGCAGTTCAAGGCAAGACACGGTGGTGGTGAAGCTTGTCTTGGAGAAGGTGATGTGCTGCTGGGTCGGGCTTGGCACAGGTGGTGTGTGCACAGTCTGTGGCCCTTGGCTGAAGGAGAACCTGCAGTGTGAAGCCTTCACAAACCAACCAAACCCACCCAGGTGGGATTTTTCTGTAAAGGTGGAAGGTCTGAGTGACAGGAACTTCGCAGGCTTTTGAAGAGCTGCTGAAATCTCTCAGTGAGGGTCTGGGGTTTGCCGTAGCCATGTTGTCCTAGAGCAGCTGGCTCTTCAGGGTTTGGTTTTGGCTTTAAATGCATGGTGTGATACGGAAGAGTTGTTCAGGTGGGAGGGGGAGGAGAAAGGTGACCTGAAAAGAACAGAGTGGAAATAAACATGTGCGTTGTCTTGAATCCTGTGCCTTAACTCTGTCCCTTATTTCCAATTCATCTTTATTTTCACATTTATTTTCAGAGGGAAAGCTTTTAGAATCTGCTGGTTGGTATTTGGTCTTGTGATTCTAGTGTTTTTCAGATAAATTTGTGTGGCTAGCAAGGCTGAAGGGAACTGTGACAAGCAGTGTGTGCCTGCACGTCCTCCTTCCTCCAGTTCCCTTAAATCCTGACTTCCAAACCCTTTTGTGTTTGTCTGCTGTGAACAGATCACTAACTGCTCAGATTTATGGGCTGGTTAACTGACGCCCATAAGTAACACGGGTGATACTTTTATGTTACTTTTATGTTCCCTATATACATGAGAAAACTGCAGATTTTAGTAAATAATTAAACTGTCCTTTTTACAAATGAGTCTTTTGTGTGTAGGCGAGGCTTTAGATTCCACTTTTCCAACAGGAAAGTTATTGTATTAATTTACTGCTTCTATTTAGCTTCATCGTTAAGACAGACATTAACTTCATGGCTTCTCATCATTTACATTTCTCTGAATAGCTTGTCTGCACAAATACGAACCCCTGGACTTTAATGGAAGAAAGCCTCAAATATTCCCTTTATTTTGGCAGTAATAAAAAGGCAAAGGGAAGCTCCAGGTATTTTTAGAATGTCATCAGAGGGAGGAGCGAGGTACAATGTACGGTAACATCCCATGTTCTTACGAGGATTCTGACAAGATACTGAAGCCTGTTGGAAGAGTTTTCCCTCTTGATTTCTTGCTGCCTGCAGAATCTAACTTAACTTTTATGGTTCATATCTTACCTGAGACCAGCAGTCACAGAAGTACCACCTCATAGTTGCAGACTGAAATTCTTCCTTGGAAAATGAGGTTGGAAGGCATGATACAAAAAAAACCCAGAAAGGAGGCTGTGACCTAAAGGACACATTCCAAGCGCCTGAATATGACAACAAAGCTCTTAAGGATATTCTTAAGTGTACAAAAGCTGATTAGCTCTCATCTTCCAACATAGTGACTTTTCAAAGATGTAAACATGCACCTAGAAGTAGCCAAGTCAAACCGAAGGATCTTTGTGCTGTTGGATTCTCTCGTTTCATGGATGCTGCTCAGCAGCAGTTTCTAAACACCCCGATCATTTTGCTGCTGTTACACTAAGTGTGGTGGTCTTTTTTTTTCTTAAAAAAAAGGAAAAAGAAAAATAATTGTTTTCTTTCAGAAGTTGAAATTCAGTAAAAGAGCGTTAATTATCCAGTAATCCACAGTATGAGCAGAGCATCATAACGCGTGGCTTTGAGCTTGCTGGCAGGCAGGGGCTAAGCAGGAGCCTGTGCTGGTGTTGTGTAGGGCTGGCTTTGCTTTGCAGTGACCTATATAGTGATTTGGGGGGTGGCTTTGCTCGGCTTTCACGGGAGCTGCATCCAACCTCCCTGTGACATAGACAGTGGCTGTGACGAACGGGCCTTGAGGGGAGCGGCGGGGAATAAATAACTTTGAGAATCAATTGTCTGGAAAAAGTCATTGCGGCCAAAATGTCTGCCTTCTTCCTGGTGGGTCTGGGAGGAAAGGTGAATTTCCCCTGTCCTGATCCTAGAGGTTATTCTGTTCAGACTTCAGTTAAATCTGGGCTGGTGGTCCTGGTGATCAGAGTAGGAGCTTACCTGCCTGGGAGCAGCTGGCATGTGGAGAATCCAGTGCTGGGGACTTCGGGAAGTATATAAATTTTAATGTCTTTGAGCCACTTTTTAAACTGTTCAGTTGAGCCTTCTGCTCGCTGCTAGAACTTCAACAGGTAGCTGGCTTCAAAATTTATTTTTTTTTTTTTTTCAAGAAATTGCCCCCCCCCAGTTTATTTTGATTTCTATCTGCAAAGTAAGCATCACTTCTTAAAGCATTTCATGGAGGCGTACAGCAGATGTACAAAGGATGATTCCTTTTACACACCTAACGCAGCCCTGCTCTGAGATCTAAACCTTTCATTTCTTTGTTTCTCTTTCCTGACCCCCACCTCCCCCCTCCAGCTTTCCCATAGATTTTTTTTTTTTTTTCCCTCTTCAGATTGTGCTTTTCCTATTGGGGTTTTAATCTCCTTTCCAATTTCTATTACTCTCTGTTTGCTTAGTGGAGTTGCATTTTCTTGCCAGCCTTAGATAATTAGGATATGTTGCAAAATAAACATGTGTTTCAACTCCTAATAATACTGCTTTCCACCCAAAGTGTGGAGGATGCTTTTGTTGGTGTGGGAAGAGCTGGCTGGCTGCACTAGAGCCTGAGGAAGTCTCTCATTAGACCCTGGGTGCTGCCTGGCAGGGGGGGTGGGTGGTTGGCACCAGAGAGAGGAGTCACTTGGGTGCTGCAGCCTTTTGGCAGCTTTCTGAAAGTTCTTCATCAGCCTTTGAGTAGGTAAGGCCTCTTGGTGCTTCAGATTTTGGTTTCATGAGAAGAACGTTCCACCATCATTTCATAGTGAAGAAATACAGCTGTAAAAGTTTCTCTTCTGTGCATAAAGTACTTCACAGAATCATGGAATAGTTTGGGTTAGAACGACCTTTTACAGGTCATCTAGTGCAACCCCCCTGCACTGAGCAGTGGCATCTGCAACCAGAGCAGGTTGCTCAGAGCTCTGGCTCAACTTCACCTGGAATGGTTCCAGGGATGGGGCATTGACCACCTCTCTGGGCAACCTGGGCCAGAGTCTCACACCTTCACTGTCCAAAATTTCATCCTTCTCTCTAGTCAATCTCTCTCAGTTTAAAACTATCACCCCTTGTCCTCTTGCAACAGGCCCTGCTAAAAAGTCTGTCCCCAGCTTTCTGACAGGCTCCTTTAAGTACTGAAAGGATGCAGTAAGGTCTCCCTGGACCCTTCTCTTCTCCAGGCTGGGCAACCCCAACTCCCTCAGCCTGTCCTCACAGCAGAGGGGTTCTTGCTCATTTTGTTGGCCTCCTCTGGACCCACTCCAACAGGTTTATGTCATTCTTGTCTTGAGGACTCCAGCTGTGAGTGGGGAGAGTCTAGTCCCATGGCTCTGTGTGCAACAGGGATAGCTGTTGCAGGATGTCCTTTGCCAGACAGTGGAGTTTGAGGTGTGGAGAGGAGCTCCTGGTGGAGAGTGCAATGGTTTTGAAAGGAGTAGGGAGGGTTTGGAGACCAAGAACTATGTGGCTGGTGGTAAAGCAGATAAGAACCTGGAGCAAGGTCAAGGAAGACTTTAATAAAGGCACTTTTGTCCTGGATCTTAAAGTAGGAAGCCTGTGGATTTATTTGCAGGGTAAACAGGATTTGTTAAATGAGTAGTCTTTAGGTGCGAAGGAATACCGGTCATTCTTTAAGAGAAAATGTTGGGGGAAAGCTAACTGAACTGAAAGCTGGAATTTCAGAAGCTTAGAGATCAGGGACAAGACAAAATGAGGAGAAGTCGTCTTCATCATAGAAAACATTGTGGTAGTGCTGTTCTGGGAGAAATCTGGAACGGGCCTTTTGTGGGAGAAATGGAGATATTCAGTTAAAGTCTCCCAGGATGAACAACTTGGGTGAGCTGGTAAGGGGGAAGTCTGAGTAGGTGAGAACTTATTAGAGGAAAGTACTCCTTCCTGTGGAGAGGATTCGTTGATGCAGCTGTTATGATTGAAATCCAAAGCTGAGATGTTACTTGGTAAAATTTCTTGCAGAAAAGTTCATGTTGGTCTGGAGTGTAGAGAATAGCAGTTCAGGATTTCTCAGAGTTAAAAACAAGACAACCAGAAAGGAGATACGACTGATTTTGGTTTCTGTGCTCCGTAGGAGGAGTATTATTAACAAAAGGAAACTAACGATGAGGCCAACAGATGTTAAAAAAGCCACTCTGATAAGGCTGAGATAAAATGGCACGTAAGCGAGAAACTGCTAAATTTAAAGGATGCATCTTAATTAGTTGTTTAGGATCTAACAAATGCTTTCAAAGTCTTACCTATTCCTGGGTAGAAGAGCTTCTCTGAAGTCCAGAAATCTGGTGTCCCAAGTAACGTGCTGCTTTTAGTTCTGTATTTGAATGTTCTTTGCTTGCTCCTGTGGGATCAGAAATAATCTAGACAACCATAACTGTGGTTATTGGCTTGAAATAAGATTTATGAATGCGATTATTTTTGTCGTCTCAACTGTCTGGTGCATATCTAGGCAAGTCCTGTGGCTTTTTGAGAACGTGCTCTGGTCTGTGTTGCAGTAGCTGCTTGCTGGATTTGGTGGTTTATGGCAAGGCAAAAAGCGGGCGGGTGGGTGGTCAGCTCCAGTTCTTGGTTTGAGAGGTACGTGGACTATGTTGCTGGCTCCTGGGAAGATCTTGGAGACTTCACAGGGTGGTGTGGTCCTGTCAGGATGGCTTGAAGGACAGCTTTGTGTCATTGTAGCCATTGCCTGTATGAATTCAGAGATTCCTTTAAACTCTGATGAGGGGACTCCTGCTAAGAGTATAATTCTTGCCTCGAGTTGTTTTAACCGTGAAGAATTAAACTGAGAGTTTATAGAGAGCAATTTAATATCTCTCTTGATTTAGGGAGGAATCATTCAGAAAGTGAGTTAAATAGGGGTTTTTGGACTGCCTCAGGAGGTAGGTCTGGGAGGGACCTGCTAAGTAATTCAGTTTATTTGTCAGTACTGTTATGTGGCATCTGCTGTGCTTTGCACTCGCTCGTCTCTGGGTGGGACGGGTGCAGCCTTTTTTAGTCTTCTGTTAGTCACTGCTCGTCCATCAGTGGGGAGGTGGACAGGCAGCCTTCAGCTTCTCTTCCCCCCTTTCTATCTTCATCTCTGCACAGGTACATTGACATTTTTTGTTTTGTATGTTGTTCTCTATTTTTTTTTTTTTTCCCCAGAAGTGAAGACACGTACATGCTTCTTTAATTCTCTGGTAACCTTAACAGAGGTTACTGAAAAAGTGCCTCTCTCTTTTACTACCATCCTGCAGTTGTCTCCAGCCCATACCACCTTCCCTCACCAGAGTGACTCTCAGCAAACGCACTTTTGTATTTCAAGCAGGGCTTGAACCTTGCAGCAACCATACAGAAGGGAGCAAGTGTTTTGTAGCAGTGACGTGGTTGTTGGAAGAACTGTCTTTTAACATGGGAGCCATGAACATGTGCTTGGGGCTGGTAATTGTGGTAGGTTGTCTTAGGAGTCGAGCGTGTTAGGTGTTGCACTGAAACTTAAAAAAAAATAAATGTGTGTGTGTATATATATATATATATGGAAAGGGCTATGTTTTTATTTGGCTTTTCAGTTATCATGGTTAGATTTAGGGAGATGTTATGTTTAAGGTGACTGAGCTCTGGAGTGGCTGCTTCTCAAGGAAATAAGCCAGTGCCTGCAGGCCTGCTCCCCCTGCCCAAACTAATGATTACTTAATTTTGGACTGTTGAAAAACAAAACCTTGGCTCCAGAAAAGACGTCAGGTGTCTCCCTAACACAGTTATTTAAAAGACGAAGCTCTTTGATCCATGTGTCCTTCCACCAGCAGTGCCCTGTTCCCTGCTCCCTCACCCAAAAGAGAGGAAACCAGAGGCCTGCCATGGTGCTGCCTCTCCAGGTGAAGGATGCTCAGCCTGCAGCGCCCGGGCTGGGGCTGTCCTGTGGCTGGGGGCAGAGCGGGACCCTGCGGGCCGGTGGGGTTTTGCTGTGGGAGGAACTGGACTCGCCGGGGCTCCTGAGGCTGGGGTGCAGGCTGCAAGCCTGGTCTTATCCCCCCTGTGGAGGGGCTTCTGGGATCTGCTGCCGCCTTCCTTTGTGGCTCCGTCTGTAGCGCTCAGAGATTTGCGGTGTGCTCTGTGGCCGCCTGACGTTCAGATTCTTTGGTAGAGTCAGGAAGGCTGAAAACCTCTTGTCTAATTTGATAAGATGTAGCGACGGTGGTAGTTTGGGGCAGGGTGATTCCTCTCTTCAGCGCAGACTGAAGCGAGTTGTTTGTGTTTCAAGGTGTCTTCAGGCAGGCAGTGGACTCTGGCTGGGAAGATAAGGGGCCTGGCAGCCGGGCTGTCCCGGCGGGGGCACGCG
>NW_008599845.1:8706-40262 GCF_000691845.1 Merops nubicus
GCCGCGCGCTTTGCCGGCGGCAGTGGCGTGGTTGGTGCGGGTTCCCTTCTGCCCTGGAGTGGAGTGGCACACCCACGGCAGGCGGTCTGCCCCAGAAGGAGGCGGATCGATCCATGGAGGGATGTTGCTGGGCAGAAAACTGGGCTCTAGGCGTGGAGAGCACCGTGCCACTTGGCTGTGGTCCATGCCTCGCAGCAGTGCTGCCTCCCTCCTGATTCTTCCTCCTGGGCATGTCAGCCTTCCCCCGGTAGGGTTACTTGGGTACTGGTGACGACTTCAGGAGAAAAGGCAAAGTTCTTGCTGTCTTGTCCTTATGAGAGATACTTGTAGCCTTTCTCCGTCCTGACTCTTGCTGAGATTGGTGGTCACTTTCCCAGAGCCCATTTATTCAATCCGAAACTACGATGGAATCTGCCAAGTTTTCTTCACCCTCCTCTTCTGAGTTATCCTTAGCTTGCTATTATGTTTGCAAGAACTTTGTTTTTCCTGTTGGACTATTACACTTTCATCTGTATAAGAATACGTGTTATTTCTTGTACAATACATTTCTTATAGCCCTGAAGATAGCTGAAAGCTATTGACTGTCTTCTTGTGGTCCATCTAATCATTTCTATGCCAGGCCATGGTTTGAGAAATGCAGTGAGCTAATTTAACCGGACATTGTTCTGAAAGGAGAAGTTTCCTCTCTGCCTTTGTCCCCCTGCACCCTTCCTCCCAACCACATGGCTCTGCTACTTTGTTAGAGCAGCAGTGCTTGTCAGGTCCTTCTGTGAACCACTTTAGTTCACTAAAATGGCAGAAAAATAACTCTGTAAAATGGAGAGCATTTTGCTGTTGTAATGAATCAAACTGGCTCATAAAAGGATCTGATGAACACCAGAGCTGGTGCTAAGGACGAGGGGGGCCGGTGGCTTGGAGAGCAGCAAGCCCTTTTCATCTTTTCATTTTGGTGGCAGTGAGCAAGTGGATTGGATCAGTTGCCTGGGAACCTTCATGGGAGAAATAGAAACAGAGTAATCGTCTGTGAAGCAAAGGACACCAAAAGAAAAATACACTGGCCAGAGTTCAAACTGATATTCAAATTTGTTTATTCTAGTGGTGGTGTGGATTGTGTGCTGTAAACAGTTTGTTTGATTTCTGGGCGGTGGATTATTAATTCTGTTTTCCTCTGGAGGCAGGAGAATAAAACCCTTAAAGATTTACTAACGTATAAATGGCTTGCCTGATATTTCAAATGTAAAGTTTTTCATCTTTAAAACAATTTATTCACAAGAAAGGACATTGCTGTGGGGAGGGAGTGTGCATATTTTTTTTGCAAGCTTCAAGTTCTCTATTAGGTTCCTCAACCTTCTGAGTCAATTTATACACCTCAAACTTTATTGAATCAACATTTAATTCAGTGGACTCAGTTATTCAGAGTTGTATCTACGTTCTTCCTGTTAGTTTGAGATGGTATGAGAGCTCTTGGTCATAGTAGGTGGCTAAGACTTATGTGCCATCATAGGCTAAAGCTTTCTCACAGCAAAATGAACACACTTTTGTTTAAAACCAGTGAAAACATTACATTGCAAATAAAATAATGTTCTGCTTAGATACTGTTTTAATACTGTACTCCTGGACTTGTCCAGAGAGAGAAATGGTCAGCTTACACTGCATAGCTGGGTGGAGGAATGAACACCTAGCCAAAAATCAAGGGTTCTGACTGTAGCTCCTGCTCAAGGCACTTGACAGCTTGAGGTGACTCTTGCAGCGTAGTGGGAGCGTGGCATGAGAAACTACTCCCTTGCTGTTTTGTGAAGTTACTTGTGTAAGCTGCCTGCAGCGTGACGGGAAGGGGCTTCCTAGCAGGTGGGAGAGTGGAATCGCATACTTGCTTTCCCCCTTGTCTCAAGATTTGAGCAAGTGTATGTGCCCTAAGGGAGGGCAAACACTCGCTGTGGTTATAAACCACCCCCATGATGTAATGCACCATATAGATTTCCCCCTGCAGGATTTATGTCTGAAAAATTTCCTCTCAGGAGCTACAGAGGATGGCAGGAGGCGCAAGAGAGGGGACTTGCAAATTTTGTCTCAAGACACTGAGCATCTTGCAAGCTGCTTTTGGAGAAACTCTGTGAGGAGTGGTGGCCCTGACCAGCGTTGTGTGTGTTCAGAGTGAACGCTGTAGTCGCTAAAAGCAGCTTGTTTACATTAGGAATTGTATGTGCTAGCTCTAATGGGCTTTAGGAAGCCCAAAGAACAGCTGTAAAACATCTGTCTCTGGGACCAGAACTTGTCTGTCTGGTGAATTTTTGCCCTGTGTTTCATGTTTGAATTTAAAGAAGAAATAAAACTTTCTTTGAAATAAGAAGTTCTTTGCCATCCTGCTTCAAGCCTGGTTTACTCTTGAAAGACTATCATGCTGTTGTCTTGAAGGCAGAACTTAAAATAGTGGCTCAGTATTAACTCCACTTCCTCTTTAATCCGATCATCTTGCTTGCTATATGACCTTATAACACCTTAATTTAAAGGCTGCTTATTCCAGTGGATTAAATTTGGAGGTGTCTGGAGTGATGGGTGTTGCTACAGGAAGGGCTTAAGAGGAACTGAGAAACAGTGTGGTGTCAAAAAAAAAAAAAGAAAAGGGGGGGAAAAACAGGGAGCAGCTGAGGGTATTTCCCCACTTGCTGATGCTGATGTATGGTCTGTGCAGTAGCACCGGGTTTGCTGGAAGGTCAGGAAGAGTTTTGAGCTGTTCCATAAGAAAACCCATGTTAATTTCCACAGTCAGGGAGTGGATTTGGTGCTCTGTGTCTCATTACACACCGAAGTGATAGAAGGCAGAGTCTCTGTTCAGTGCATGTGTCTCCGAGCGTGTGGATGGTTTTTCTTCTCAAGGCCAGTGGCCTGAGCAGATGGTCGGAAGCCAGGGACCCGAGTGCTACACCAAACGGGTATAGCAGGTTCGTAATGATGTACTTTGAGGTCTGCCATGTTGAGGTTTGTAGTAGTTGCTGTTTACCTAGCAGCTCTCATCAAGATGGTCTTGGTTCTTTACCAAGTGTTAATTTTGCCTTGCTGCTGCTCTTGTGAAGTAGATAAATACTGCCCTTAAAAGCAGAGTTGATCTAATAGCACTCTAAAAATAATTAAAAAAAATCCATTTTAAGTGTTTAGAGTCTGTGTCCGAATAACTTGCTTTTTTTTTCCTTTTTAGAATTTACATCATCTTCCTTTAAATATTTTTCTCAGGAGTAAACACTAAACAAATACATTTTGTGTTGAATTTAGAGACTGTAAGCTTCCTCCATGCCCTGCACCGTTTCCTGAGTAAGCTCTGACAAATAGTGTGTGATTATTACATGTTGAGCTGAGGTTTAGGAGTAGGAAGAGAGTACTTTCTGTTCTAGACCTTTTGACTCACATTTTCTGTGAGGTTTTCCTTCCATATCAAGTCAAGTGTTTAACTTGACCAAACTACAATTGAACAATGTCTTTGAGGAACTGTGCGGTTCCAGGCGAGCGTATGTAATTTGTTGGGTGTGATCTGGGGGTTATGGTGAGTTTTACTCTACCTGTGAAAGCTTTGATTGTTACCCGTCCTGGAGTATACTGTTGGCTTGTGGTGCCGTGCGTCTGATGGAGGTTTAGCAGAAGGCCTGTTCTCTTCTGCATTTGCAGGCTTGGGTTGTGCTCAGCACCGAGTGGCAGCAGAACCTTCCTTGTATCAGAGGAAGCAAGGAGAAGGGTGCAAGGAGGCCACGTTCTTCCATTGCTTACAACAGCAATCGCCACGTCTTCTGTGTCTGTCAAGGAGACAGGTTCATACCTCTAGTTGAGGAGGTGGGCACGGTCCCCGCTTCATGGGGTTTAATAGAGAGGGTTTGTTTTCAGCAGCTAATATGTCGCCCAATGACCTGTGGGTTGGAGCTGAAGATTGAACTTGGTCTTCCAGTAATTCGTTTAAGTGCTTAACCTAAATATGCTGTAGTTATTTTAAGTACCTTTCTGTAAGAGTAGTAAAGCTTCAGGCCAGTGCTTTGAGCTGTTGTTATCTCTTACAACTGCTAAATCAGAAAAAGTAAGAATATGTTAATTTTTTCACCGTTTGGTGTTGGTTTTCATTCTCCTTCAAACATCAAAAAAATGTTTTTTATACTTCAGAATTCCTAAAATTTCAATATATAACACAACTTTTTTTTTGAGTGATTCTGAAACAGAACTTAAAACCCACTGCAGGTACTGAGTAGCATCCATAAAAGTCCTGCTTGTGCTGCAGCATGTAGTGTTGTCAGTGTTGCTGTTACTGCTCTTACTGACTCAAGGGGTTAAAACCCAATCATAAACTCTCTTTGAACTTTCTGTTGTTGAATATGGTTACATTATATACAGGAGTGGCATAATTCCAGCAAAAGTCGGATGCTCACTATTTTGGGTGTCCTTGTCTCTTCATGCTGTGATCCTCTCAAGCTCTGTAATCTCAGTTGTGTTCTTGAAGTGCTGGTAACACAGACTGAAATGCAGTTTCGTCGTGGAAGGGAGGTGAAAGGACACACTGGATGTTGTGTATTATTGAAGAAGCATATTTGTCAGGAGCTATTAAACCCCTGTTACGGATACAGTCTTTTTTAGTACCAGAGAATAGCTCTGGCAGTTGAGACCAGAGGTCTGTCTCATCCAGCATCTGATTTCACAGTGACCGTGGTGGAGGCTGCCCAGAAGCAGAGCCAGGCTTTAGCCTCCACAGCTCTGCAGCTCAGAACTGCCTCGGAAGAAGTGATAGGGAACACCTGATGAATTTTTCTTGCATGAATTCATCTAGTCTTTCTTCAGTCTGTGTAAACTCTTGGCTTCCATTGGGACCATGGCAATGATTTCTGCAGCTTAAGTACACACTGTATGAAGAACTGCTTCCTTTTATTTGTTTTATTTTGAACCTACCACCTGCTAGTTTTGTTTGATGTTCTCTAGTTTTGTTGTTAAAAGAAAAAGGGAACAATGGTTCACTACTTACCTGTTCCACGCCACTCCTGAGTTCTTAGATTCACTTGTTCTCTCCCTCGTTGTCCCTTATTGAGGCTGGAGAATCTGAAGGGTGTTCAGATGCCTGTCACCCTGCTTTGGTCCCTGAGTAATTTTAGTCTTGAAGTGGAGGTGGGCAGAGCAAACACACCATAGCAAGATATGGGTACCTCATAGCCTTGTAAGTCTCATGTGCCTCATTTCTCGTACAATTCTCTGTATGATTGTGTGGGTTTTTTTCTTTTTTTCTTTTTTTTCGAAATATGCTTAGCATTCTATTTACTCTGCTTATGTATTCTACCTCCCAAATCCCATTCTTGACAACAAGGTAATCGGGTCAGAGCCCAGTAAAATGCACGTGAAAGAGCCAGATTGTTTTTTCTCAGGTGCATTGCTTTCTACCTGCGTACACTGAAGCCCAGCTCCATTTTGTTACACCTTCACTGGTACAATGGAGGCTTACTGCTTCCTGCATAGCTGATTTTCATTTTTAGCAGAATGAACTTGTTAATATTATCAGCAAACTCACTTGAAGGTTTACCACCTGTTTCTAGATCTTTGATGAGGACAGGCTGAGGGAATTGGGGCTGTTCAGCCTGGAGAAGAGGAGGCTCTGGGATGACCTTACAGCAACCTTCCAATACCTGAGAGGGGCCTACAAGAAAGCAGTGGAGGGACTATTCATGAGGGTTTGTAGTGACAGGACGAGGGATAATGGCTTTAAGCTAGAAAAGGGTAGACTTAGGTTAAATGTTAGGAAAAAGTTCTTCAATAGGAGGGTGACAGACCACTGGAATAGGTTGCCTGGACAGGTGGTGGAGGCCCCACCCTGGAGACATTCGAGATCAGGCTGGATGAAGCTCTGACTAGCTTAATCTAGTTGGAGATGTCCCTGCTTATGGTGGGGGGGTTGGACTAGATGACCTTTGGAGGTCCCTTCTAGCCCAGACGTTCTATGATTCTAAACAACACAGGTCTGGAAAAGAGTTAGGTGGTAGAATCATAGAATGTATTGGGTTGGGAGAGACCTCTAAAGACCATCTGATCCAGCTCCCCTACATTAAGCAGGGATATCTCTAACTAGGTCACGTTGCTCAGGGCCCTACCAAGCCTGACCTTGAATGTCTCCAGGGATAGGGCCTCTACCACCTCTCTGGGTATCCTGTTGCTGTGATCAGCAGCCCTCATATTAACATGTTTCGTAGCACTTTTTTTCCTGTTTTGAGCCAATTACTTTACCTGTATGAAGACCTTCCTTCTTATGCTGTTGCAGCTTAGTTTCTTTAGGAACCATTGGTGGAGGACCTTTGTTTAGCAGTTGGCAAGTATTTTGGTCATCCGAGATAGCTCAGACTTTGATCACTTATCAGTTGCTTCAGATATTTTTTCATGTATTAGTAAGATAAGACTTTTCTATGGAAAGCATCAATGTCACTGTCATAGTCTGCACTTGGCTACATGCACGTAAACTTAATTTCTTGTATCTTCTACTTACTTGTGCTGCTGAGACATTGGACTTGCTGGTCTGTCATTCTTGACAGTCTAAAGGTGTGATGACCTTTCAAAACTGATATGCCGTTGGCATGGAAGCAGTGTTTGACACCCAGGGATTTTGTGGTATATAGATAGATAGGCTATTTTATCCTTCAGCTTTTTCCTGGGTGAATACCAGCTCACTTTGGTAACTTGGACTGTTTGCTTTGGTTGGACCAAAACTACCTCAGAGGCTTTTTGTGTTGAAATAGATGAAAAGCCTCCCTTTCTCTAATGACAGTAGATGCAAACCCCCTTACTTTTTCTTTATTTTCTTGGAGTATTTCTTTCATATCTTGGTTAGATGTTAGCCCAGTGGATTGTCTAGCAGGCTTCGTCTACCTGTCATATGTGAAAGGACCTTTCATTGCTTTGCCCTTTTATGAACATACCTTTTGATTGGAATTTTACTTTTTCTAGTTCTTTTTTTCTTGTTTATTCCCCTCTAGATGAAGAATGTTCTTACCGATAGCCTCCTGTCCTGGTCTGAGTGATTTAACTTGCTGGTTTAACCAGTGTGTGGTTTAAATGTGATTTTTTTTTTTTTTCCTTCTGTCTCTACATTTTCAGTGCAGTTTTTTTTTTGTCCATTGTAAATGTTTTATCTGACTGTCTCATTTTGTTTCTTTGAACAAGCTTCCTCATTTTCATGTGGTGTTCTCTTTGAAAGCAAGCACTCCAGTCATACATTTTTGTTACTGTTCCTTTTTTAGGAATGCTAAGCTTAAATATATTTAATGGATTTCATTGGCAGTAGCTGTGCATCATGGTATAGTCAAGTCAAATATGACATGGACAAATCTGAGTGCAGTATAATTTGTTGGATGTTGCAATAGCCTGTAATCTAGTTAAAAGGCAGCAGCGTTGCCCTGTGTGCTTCACCGTGGCTTTGGAGTTTGTTTGACAAGCGTGGTTTGTATGTGGCTATGGCCTGTTCCTGCCAGCGGACCAGTCACCTTATGAGGATGTACAAGTGGCCTGGAAATGTATTTTGAATAGCACTGATTTATTTAAGAGTGAGACAAAGTATGTGACTGTGTCCTTCAGTTCTGATTCCCCATCAATTGTAAATTGATGCATTTGTTCAAACTTACATTATAAAACAGCATTACAATCAAGCTGTAGTTATCGTGGGAACTGTAGCGTTGACTTTTCCTTGGTTTTCTACATGAAAAACTGTACTGTGGTGTATTATTTCATTGTTTAGTACTGAGGTCTCTCTGTTTTATTGTAGTATGTGACATGCTACAGTACCACGCCGTATAAAAACCTTTGGTGCTTGAAGCAGTGGTGGAACAGTGAGAGTTTATTCCAGTCTTCATGTATAGATATGCAAGTACCATATTTAGCAAACTGTTTGCCCAAATAGTAACCACTTCATCCGGTATTTTTTTAAAAAATTATGTTGCTTTGCTTAGTTGAGTAGTACTTGGAAAGTAGTAAATCTGTAAATTTGAAGTTACAGGCATCAATCGTTAATTCTATGTTTCATTTGATAATTTCTGTTAGAGAAGAAGCAGTCCTGAGAGTTAATGTGACTTTCTATGTACAGGATAAGCTACTGAATTTTGGGGTGTTTTACACTTTAGCAATGGAATAAATGTTTGCTGTAAAAAGACCGTGAAATATTTGAGACCCTGTAGTCATGAAAGTAGGTGAGGTGAAATGATCTTGGAAAGAAGGAGCAGCTGTATTTTAAAAATGGGTGCTCTGAAAGGTGGGAAGTATGAGTTCATAACACTTGGAAACAAACAGAATTTTAAGAGAGATCTTAGAAAGTTATTTCATTTTTTTCCTACTGTGAAAGACTTGTTCCTGTTCCAGTTGTTGAGGAGTCACAGTTGTGCTTTGATAAGTTAAAACTTTCTCATGAAACCTACTTCAGCTTCTAGACAGTGTACCATGTGTGCAGGATAAGCTCAGCAGTTTTATTTTCTTCTTAAAAGAAGTTGCAATCAGTGTGCTTAAATTTAAAAATTTAAAATTTAAGTTAAAGTTATTGAGGGTAACAGGGAAAGAAACTACAGGCTACAGGGTTTTGGGTTAAGCACTTGTGGAAGCTTTTGGGATGGGATTGTTTCTTAGTTCAAAGAGTACTAGTAAAGCACCTGGGCAAAAGTGGAGGGGTGGTTTTCTGCCTGCAAAGTAATGGTTGGTAATAAAATTTGAAGAAATAAGGCTTGAAACTAACCCAGCCTAGACACAAATCAGAAGTAGTGTATTGCAAGATGGTAAATCCTCTTAGGTGGTGTTTAATGTGGGATTGTCTTGCCATTTCTGGTATCTCTTCCTGAACTAATGCATTTTGAACTTCTAAGTAACGTTCCTGAGGAACAGAGGGGAAATAGGGAATTTGTTTAAAAGTTGTGGTTGTTGTGCATTAGTACAATGTATCACTGCTGTTGGAAGATCACAAGCTATCTGTCACTTAGCGCCTGGCTTTAAGTGGAATAGGGGCTTTTATAGGCTGATTTTTTAGAATACATTGCTTATAGGCTTGTTTAAAAGTGCCATGAGCAAATTTGATATGAAAAAAGGGCGTGAAGACAGTTGGAGAAGATTTCATCATGGTCTATGAATAGCAGATAAACAAAACGAGGTGCTGTAATGCTGTTGCTTCCTCCCTCAACCCCCATCCCCCCGGCACACAGGATTTTGAAAGTGGCATCAGGAGGGGGAAGTAGGTCTTAATCTAGCAGTGTGAACAAAGCTATGGGTTGCAGGTATCTGCTTCTGTTCCTCTGGTCCCTGCCAAAGGCACATATTGCTTTTGTTTCCCCTCCCAGCTTGGGCATCAAGGCACCATCTTTGGGGGCTGGCAACAGGCTTTTATAAGGCTGTGCTCCACTGAGTATATGCTTAACAAAGACCTGTAAGTAGCTGGGTACTGCACCACAACTGACAATTATTCAGTAAATTGTGATTTGGAATTGCTGAAAATTGAGACAAGTCTATGTTGGGTTCCTTTATTTTAAGCTGTTTTAGAAGCTGAGTGCTTTAAGTCTGAAATATGCAGAAGGTATCCAACTAAGAGGCCTTTCTGCAGGCCAAATGACCTTTCAGATAAGTTGTATGTTGATGATTTAATGATCTTGTTAGCATTACCTTGTTTTTAATCAAAAAGGCGTATGTGTTGAGTGCAATGAAATGAATTCATGTGCTTTGGGTTCCATGACTGCTCTAGAGGATTTATGGAGCAGTTACGCCTTCACAGAATAGTGCCCAGCGTAGGGTTTGTTACAGGGTAAAATCAAAACTGACTCTTTGACAGTAAGGTGTCAGTTTTCTTTGCTTTTCAAAGGCTTGGATACATATTTGTTCCTTCTGGTCTGCCGTGAAGTTTAACAGGGTGGTAGAGCTCATCCTGAGTTAACTACAACAGCAAGCTCTTGGAAATTTTATGTGGAAAGCGCTTAAAAATGTTCATAAAGCTGGGCTATGCTACTGTGATTCTGCTGCCTCCTTCCCTCCTGTGTGGTTATTGATGTGATTGGAGCATGAGTTGATTTACATTTGCCCATCACTCAGCCTCATTTTCTTATTAACAAGATAGATAAGGGTAAATGGAAGGAAATAAAATGATTTGTTTCATTTTTGCATGGTTAAGAGTAGTGCTTCTTTTCTGTCTTCTGCTTTTTACCTTTCTATATCTACAAAGAAATAGTCAGGTTGTTAGTTATAAGGTGATTTCAGCTGGAGGAGTGGGAGAATAATCCAGGCATTTGATGTATTTGGTATAAAAGGAAGGTGCTTTGTAGATACTACTGTAGTACAAAGATGTGAATTTGGAGTAACTTCTGAAAAGCATCCAACTGCAAGGGGGAAAAAAGAAAAGGCAACAAACTATTATGGTTAGTTCTTGCTTTTTTTTTTCAGTGGGCAGGAAGATGGGGCATTGATGTGAAGGGTCTGGATAGCTTCAGAGGGTGGGGATGGAGTTTAAGACAATAGTCTTAGCCACCTGGCTTGGAAGGAAAAATACAACTTGTGTGTTTAAATGGGTGCATAGTTAGAATGGGTAAGACTGGTGACACCAATGCTATGAACACTTTGCATTTTTGTAGACTGAAGTCTCATCAGTCATGTCTAGATTTTCCCCAAAATCAAGAGATCTGGATTCTGTTAGCATATTCTGTCTTGTGATATGCCTGAATGTATCTAGCTCTTCTGGTCATGGGCTATCATTTATTCTGTGATTACAAAGCTGACGTGTGTCAGCTGATGGAGTCCGTAATACATTTAAATACACACACAAATGGCATCTTCTGTGTTAACAACTCCAAACTTCAGATTGCATTTCCTTATGTCTTGTAATTTATACTTAAAATCTTTATGAAATTATTGATTTGGATCTTCTGTGTACCTAGCAGCATCCATAAATGTGAGCTGGGAAGGAGAGATCATTTGATTTGTTTGGTGTGGGGTTTTTTTTTGAGATGAACAAAACTTAAAGTCATACCTGTTGTGCATCTTATTCCAAGTCAAGGTTTCTATAACATGAAATTCAGTTATTCACTGAATTAAACTTGATTTCTTACCGAGGCTTCTGTTTTAAGATACAGGTATTTTCAACAGTGGAAGGTTAAAATGATATCTTGAAATGTGTTCCCGTTATCTTGAAATATGTCTTGAGTCAGCAGCTAAGTCAAGTTCTGGTTTTGAAACCTGATAGATCCCAGCCTCTGGTATTCCTTCAAATAAAACTGTCTTTTGCTCAGAGATTGAACATTTGGAGTTAGTCATAGATGTGAGCTTTGTGAAGTTGCGAAAATGAGGCTCGGGTTACAGAGCCAGAAATCACTCTTTTAGAAGTTTAATTTGTTCGTTCAAGAGATTTGGCATAGTCAAAGGTACAAACCTGTTCTCCAGAATGGCATTTGCTTTCCCTCTGGAAATGTATCCATGGATTTATTTCATTTTTTGTTGGCTCGCAAACTGACCACGGCAAAGTGATTATGGGAGATGCAGTAGAAAAATTATAGAAGAAAAACTATCCATTTGCACTATTTTTTTAAATATTAATTAAAGGTTATTCTTCATTTATGACCCTGAAAATCCACATTTCCAACTGGAGACCTAATAACTCTTTAGTGGCTGAAACCTCTCTGTGTCTGTAATACAGCCTGTGATGTAGGTATTTGATGTGAGCTTTAGAACTGTAATTTTGTCAAATCTGTAAGTTTTCATTTTCTTTTTACCCTATTTGTGGAGTATATAATTAGGATTCAGTTGATGATCACTGCATAATTGCATCTGATGGATGGAGTGGATCCACTGTATGTAACTTTAAAAGCATCTATATGATGATATGGAATGATAAAGCCTCTGATAGTTTTTTTTTTTTTCTTCAGCAATAGTGTTGCAATTCAGTGATACAGTTGTTGTCCCTTTAAAAACACTTCTGAGCTGCTGGAGAGGCATCCTCTGTGATAGCTCTTGTATTCAATGAGTCCTGAGATGTTCCTGAAAGATTTATAGTGAAGTCCAGAGCGTTTCAAGGCCAAGTATAGCAGTCTTGTCAGATACAGCTTTACAGCCTAGTGACTTATAATGAGAGTAGAATGTAATTAGGAATTGTCTGTGTCTTTCCTGAGTACTGATGAAAACTATGGCTCAAAGGTTAATTCAAATAATAATTAATATTGGTTTCTGTCAGAACAGGGTGGTAATGAAATCTTTGTCGTACGACGACTCTGATTTTAAGAAGTAGGTGCATAAGATGTAGAGGCTACAGTTTACCTTTTCTGATTATATTCAGTTATCTCACAATCAGCATGATGGCTTGATACAGCATAATTGGAGGGCAATTTAAACACACTCAGAAATATTACAGCCTACAGTGAAAATCATCAAAGGTGTTGCATCTGTTGGAGGAGACAGACTCACAGCTAGGCTGCTGGAGTAGAGGGATTTACTGCAAACGCTCCTCCAGGACTGTGGAAGAATTTTCTGTTGTTGTTGTTAATAACTGAGCAGTACCATGTGTTTGCAGAAAGTACTCTTAATAAGATTTGCTAGCATGAGAAATGTGGGATGTTACATTGATGTTTGTTTAAATTGGACTAGTTTCAACGAAAGCGATAGACCAGGTTTTGCTGGCAACCAAAACAAATTCTGTTCAGTTTCTTTTCCCGAGTTGAAATTTTCTGTTGGGAAAAAAAAAAAATGCTGTTAGCTTTTGCTTGAGCAAAAACCGTCATTTTTCAGTTGCAAGCAGTCGGTGAGCTACCAGACCTGTTATTTTGGGAGGCATTTCATGAATGCTTTGCTGTCTTTGGATTTTTTTTTTTTCCTGTGTCTGCCCTGATCCTGGTCTTAAAATCTGCCTCCTGAAAAGCTTCTCCAGAAACTTATAGCTGTAGCTTGGATTTATGGGTCCAAACAGTTCTGCAGAACTTGCCTTTCTCAGACCTCTCCTTTCTGTTCTGTCTGCTCGGTTTTAAATGTTACTGGGCTGCCTCCCACAATTTCAAACTTGCAGTAATTTGAAGGCTGTTTCCTCTATGGCCAAAAAGGAAACTTAAATGCCTCTAAATTAGATCTGACAAAGATCAGGTATTTTCATTCTTAGTCTTGTGGAAGTCATCAGAAGACTGATTTACACACACCCCCATCTGGATAATGCTTTCTATAGGAAGTCCTTAAGTTCTTGGGAAGCACAGAGTCTCCAGTCAAGACTGGACCTCTCAGGAGTGCAAGCATCCAACAGGAGATGAGTTACATGGTGGGGGCAGAAGTTGAGAAATGGGGGTGGGTGTTTTTGAGGGGTGTCTTAAAAGTTTTGAGATGAGAGATATGAAGCATTGTGTTGATTTCTGAGCTACTCCTGCTGTGCTGGCTTCTTTCTTCATACATTTTCTCAGAAGCCTGGATGAGGGAGTCTCTGCTATGCTGAAATTTCCACTAGAAGAGATTGGGAAAAAAAAAAGCACCCAAATTTTAACAGAAAAAGCTCACTCTGCAAGTTGGATGCTTAAATTTTCTCTCTTAATATATGGTAAGCAAAGAAATACTGGCTTGGGAACTTAGCTGCACTTCAGAGTCTCACAGAGATGTTTGAAGCTAAAAATCTCCGGTGTTTGAAAACTGGTGAATGAACTTGATCAGGAAATAGAGACTTTTTATCTAAAATGAAATCTGCATGCAAATTTTCAAAAGATAACAAAAGAGAAATTGAAAGGATGGCTGAAATCTTTCTTCATGAATTAAACTTGCATGTTTATGCTTAATTATTTAGTTCTTTAAGGGAATCCTTTGCCTGTAGAGTTGGGATAGCATCTGTAGAAGGTCTGCTGTAGTGGTAGTGGGGAAAGAAAATCTTTCTAAATCTGAAATACTGTGAAATGGAAGCTCCTAATAAAAAAATGCTCCTATTGTATCAAGACCCATGTGTGACAGAATTTGTGCTAGTACTCAAGGTGTTGTAGCATAAATGCGGATAGAAATTTAAGGGGAGCTGCTTTGAACATCCTAAGGTTTTTTTTGTTTTTTTTTTTTCTTTCTGTATATTTCTCCAGACAGCAATCTGAGCCACATGTTAGGTCCCAGCCTCTTTCCATGACAGGGCTGCATGTCAATATGGAGGTTTCAGTTAAGACTACCCTTACTTTACACAGTGGTGTAAATACATCATCTCCAAATAGCAGTGAGACTACACGTTGGGGCTGGGGGGAAGGGAGGAGGATGGATAGTCATTTCACTTCATCTTTTTTAACAGCCTAAGTGGCAAAGTTGTTCGGGTTAGGGCTGCTTGAAATGTTTTGTAGACTGTCCTGGAGCTTGCTTTCTTCAACCACTTGAAATTCTTTGGGAAGGGAATCTTCCAGAGGATTGTATCTGTGCTGTGGAGTAAACAGTTGTCGTGTGAAACTGATGCGAGCCTTAGTTTTACTCTCCCTCCACTAAAATACACTTTTAGGGTAGTTTGTGCAGGATCAGCACAGAGGAGTACAAAGAGGGAGCTTTTCAGTACAAAGGCTGCCTGTTTGGCCTGCCCAAACCACCGTGAATGTGTTTAAAGGGGACTTTTATTACCATGGAAACTCTCAGACAGGAAGGAATTTGTCCTGCCATATCTAGAAAATAGTCTGTAATGGTCAGCTCTTAGAACAAAAGTGTTTCAAATAGTGGGATATATTTAAAAATTCTTGTGGTGAATATGTTTTTTAAAGAAGAATACGTAAACCCCAGTCTTAGGGTAATGGACTTTTAGCATGGGAATTTGGAGAAGACTGCAGACAAGTACAATATGAGCACGGGAAGTGTGGTGAGAAATCTAAGAAAGTTTTACCTCTCTGTGTCCAGAAGGCTTCCTAAGTGTCGAATGGATGTAGGTGAAATATTTTCCCTTTCAGTAGCACGTTTATCCATCACAGCCATTCATGGAGGGACCGTGCATACGCTTGGCCTGAACTGCTGGAGGCAGTCCTCTGAGCACCATGGATTAATTGCTTTTGGAATGTCTTAACTGAAACCTGTTCTTTTGACTTTTCTTGACAAATGTCCTTAGTATTCACCAATCACCTTTATTTTCTTAAATCACACTGAGTTATAACAATTTTTTGTCTAAAAGAAAATTCTAGTGCCAAGTCCTAGACTATTTGCGCGTCCTTCACTGGAGTTGTACGTTGGTATGAAATAACTCCAGGTCAGCCATCTTCCCTTCCAGGCAGCAGGGGTAGCCAGTGGTAACCACAGGTTTTTCCATGCTTTGTATAGTCTTCAGTGTTGATTTGATTGTGTTTGGTTAGTTAGATGCAAAAAATTTATCACTTATTTGATCAAATTAGAATTTTTTTTTTTTTTCCACTCTCTGGAAGTCATACCAGCAGACACTGGTTTCTCATGTTCTTTCAAGACAGCAAACGACGAGCTTGTTTTCATGCTGTGCTTTTCAGGTTAAGTTGTTGACCCACCTGGCCATGGCCTGAAGGCAGTTTGAGTGAGTGGTGTAGTCATAATAAGCTGATCCAGTGGGTTGTGCTGCTTGAAATGAGCTCGTACCACTCTTCTTCCCTTGCGCTGTCACTGCTGTTCAGCTGCCCTGTGGTGATGATCTTCTGATGGCAACTAATGGTTAGATCAGCTAACTTCTAGTATCAGCCTGCACCCGAGCATTTTCTTGAGATGTTTGGGGTAAGCAACAGAACGAAAACATCCTGTTTGTGGTTAGGAGCAGGGATAGCTGAGGAGGAAAAATTGTCATGAAAACTTTCTGCTGCCCTGTCAATTTTGCACTTGCTCACAGCTGCTGAAAATCAATGTTCGAAGTCTAATTCTGCAAGCAGCCCAGGAATAGATATATTAAAAAAATGGAGTATTTCTGTGTGCCTTTTACAAGCATTGAATGACCTTGTTTGCATTATCTGGGTTAACACTGTAATCTGCTGCTCTTGTATGAGGACTTCCGTCTTACACGTTGATCAGTTTAGGTTCTTGTCCCCTGACTTGAGGAACCAAAGGGATTGCAGAAGGTAGTTCCAACCAGGATTAAAAGAACCAAACAATCAAAAAAGAAAAAAAATCAGTTTTTGTGTTTATAAAACGATTCCTGCTTAATGACTGTCTCTCTTGTAGGGCTTGGTACATTTCCCTCATTTAGGAACTGGGGGTAGGCTGACAACGAAACTGTGCCAGGGGATGGGCATCTCAATCATGGACAGTCATTTGTCTTCCCAAGAGTCTCGAAAACTCCGATAGATGTATTTCTCTAATATATTGTTAACTAAGCTGAGAAAGGAAATGCTGGTGACATCATGTATGACTTAATATGGTTATTAACTATGCAGGTGTTGTAAAGCTGTGAATCTAAACTGTGGTGGAATAATTGTACCATATGTCAGGCTTTTTTTTTTTTCTTCAGTTTTTATTCTTCCTCATTTCCTATGTTTTTTCCTCTTAAATGTATTTCTGTGCCTCTTTGGTTCTGTAACATCTCTTTCTTAAAAAAAGAAGGGGGGAAAAAAAAATCTCTCAAACCTTGGTTGGCTTTGATTCATTCACCCAACGTTCCCTTGTTTATTTCTCCTGTATGCGTGGGTAGTTTTGTCTCCTGCCTCACCATTCCCGTTCTAGGCTTCTCTTGCCGGCAGTTCTTCATCTGCTGTGCTGTTCATGAAGAAGGCAAATGCCCAGCTTGCTCTTTTCCACTGCCTCCTGCTTGCCTGAGGAGCTCACACCCAGTGCTCATGGGTCCGTCTTGCACGGCTCAACATTTGCTTTCCTGATGGGAAGCCTGGGAGGCACTAAGTGACCCGGCCCCGTACGGCCTCCCTCGGCCTGCTCCCAGAGGTCGCTGGGCTGAGTCTGCGTCGGTGGCCGCACGCTGCGTTAGCGCTCGGGAGCGGGGCTGGGCTGGGCTGTCTGCCCTCACCCCACCCCCTCGCCCCGTGCCCGCACAGACATTTCCCTGCTCTCCAGCTGCTCTGCTTTCCATCTGCTGCAGGCCCTTCTGGTGCGACTGTTTCATCATCTGCTGAGCTGAGGAAAATGTGGAAGGACCAGACACTGCACTGACCTGGGGAATTAGGGGGTTGTGGTTTTGGAGAAAATGGCTCACATGCCTCTTTTCCTTTCCTCTCTGAAACGTGGTGTGCAACACACACATTAATAATAATCTTGAAAAACTTTGTTAGGCACATTTTCATTTGTTTGTAGCAAACGAGGCTGCTCATCTTTGTCGCCTATGAGATGTTGTTGGCCTGTCTGATGTGGCCACTGCCTCCGCCCTGGGAGGATCTGCTCCATGATGGGCTCAGAGACGTACAGCCATGCTAAAGGTTAATGTCCAGCAGACAGTGGGAGAAACAGCTGAAGCCTTATTTGTGAAGACAAAAATACGTAGCTAGTAAGAAGCAGCAGGGAGCCAAGGGAGGCGTTAAGAAACCTTGGAGTGGCCGTTGCTCTCTTGGCCCAGGAGCTGGGGAACTTTACCCTGCGAGGTGTCTTTTCCTTTGGCAGGCAGATGCCTGCTGCTCGTCTTCAGACTGCTATTTTAGGCTGCTCTTGTCTTTAGCACTTCTTCCATCCTGCAGTCGCTCGGCTTATCCCGTTCACAGATCGCTGGGCTGTTGCTCTCTGGGGTGATGACCAGCAAGCCACCGACAACAGCAGCCACGGTGGCAAGGCGGGCGCGCGACTGAGAAGTATCCCTGTACAGCTAAATAGGTGAACAACAAGCCTCCATTTTGTACAAGGAATTGTAGCCACTTCTGACTTGCTGGTACACAGAAGCCCTGCAAAACTTCATAAATTATCCTTGCCTAGGTATGTAAAATTATCAAAGTGCTGTCCCATGCTAGTCAAGTTGTCCTGGGGAGTGAGTAGCTTTCCTTTCCCAACTATTGTGTCATCTTCCTTTTGGAAGTACTCATTCTTGGCTTTTAAAATCTGTTTAGACACTGTGAGGTTGCTTTGGATTTCAAAATTATATGTGTATACATGAGAAGTGTACCTAGCATCTGCTTTTGTAATTGAACAAAGCTTTTGTTTCCAGAACCTGACTACTACTCAGCATGTGGGAGAAGTGTGCTCTGACAACTTGGGGTGTTTTTGGAGGACTTCTGTGATCTCACTGAAGGGTTTTAATATTAATTCATCACTAGTGTTATGGTTGTGTTTTGATGATAGTCACTTAGGAGATGGGTGTTAGGCAACCGGTTGAAAATTACTGTAAAGTGATTTTTTTTTTTTTAAGTGGTTCATACATTCAACTTGAAATCCCAGAGCACATTAAAAGTGCTCATTGTCCTGAAAGCAAGATTTCTGTGTATTTCTCAAATTATCTCCCCTCTGCTCCTGGCTAATATGGTATATGTAACTGAACCACAGACTTCTAACTGGGAATCATTCATTTATTAGCTTAATGTGGGCAGGAATTGATAATGGAGAAATAAAATATTACAGAGTTGCTGATAGGAGCAATTGTTTGCCTTTTGGGAGGATGGATGTATTACATTATCAGAGATATAATACGCTGTGGTGGCTGCCACATGTTCTGTGCAGAGCAGGAAGAGCAGCTCCATGCCCATGAGATGTGTGGCCTTCTTGAAAAACAAGGAGTGAATGAAGCCGTGACCAAGGAGGAGAGGACTCAGTGAAACAGGAATGTTTTTATTCATGGATAAGAGTTGTGCAACTCAGTGTATCAGCTGTGTGCTCAGTCCTCGGTGACTACCATGTTGTAAATAGTTCTAGCAGTTTAGCTGAGCAGTGAGAATGGGTATGGAGATGACACATAAGAGGCTCTGCAGTGTCTTGGAAAGAAGCTTCTCCACCTTGACTTCTGCTCTTGGAGCATTGCTAGGGAAGATGCAAAATCAGGATCAAGGGGAAACCAGCTTGTGACTTCTGAAGTTCAGGGACAAATAGCAGTGGTGTGAGTGTCTACCAATGGTTTAAGGAGTGAGGTTGTTTGGTATGCTAGTCTGTCTAGCTGCAAGGCTCTCAGATTAAGTAGCCACTCTATGATGCAGCAGAAATTAATTTAAATTGATGAGTTAGTACTTTGAGTTTGAACTGAGTCAAAGCTGCAGATACCTAGGTCAGAAAGACGTAGGGAAAAGTGGCCGGACAGTCTCCTGGCTTCAGTGAAATGTGAAGTTTGTAAACACTGAAATTAAACTTCAGTCTAGTTCTCAAAATGTAAAAATGTTTCAGAGTGTGTTCTGTGGATTTAATTTGTATCAGTTATAAAAGGTGGTATGTCTTTTGTGAAATAACAGATAGACAGTGCTTTCATAACAAAATATAAGTGATATGGACTGTATGGCTGTCCTGGGTTTGAAATAAAGGGACTACATAGATTTCTGTATTGTAGATGTCCCTTGCATCTCTGCCTTGTTGATGTATACTTCCTCCTGGCCTCTCAAATGAAACTCTATCTTTAGACTTGTTTTAGTTGTTTTCAGCTTGGGAAAAAAAAGGCTATTATTATTACTGCTCTGGACCTTACCTGTAAATTGACTCCAGCTTTAGTGCTGTTACTTCATTCAGTGTTCTAGAAGGTGTGAGAGGAAGCTCAGTTTTCTTTGTGAGGAAGACACAGGGAATGGGTGTGAGACATGAGAAATAAACTGTTCATCCTCAGGTAAAGTAGCATGTCATGGCCATATCAATAACTTCACATTCCTAGGTTATCAACAAAGGCTATTTGTGGACCAGGCTGCTATCGTGGAGCTGACTCTCCTGGCTTTAATGAACTAAATTGAATACATGTTCTTTGCAGACAAAAAAAAAAAAAATCATTTAGCCTGTTTCCTGGGAGAGCATCTTGATGTTATGAAAAAATTTAATAATCCCTCTTGTATATGTGATGCTGCTTACAATTGTGAGATCCCTAAAGAATAGGGGAGTTTTTCCTTTTAAGCCAGACAGGTGTTCAAGTGGTTTTGTTTGGTGTCTTGATGTGTTTTTTTAACCTAATGCTTCAATTAGTTTACTAAAAAAATTACAGATACATAGAAATTCTTGCTGCAGAGCATCTCCTATCCCTTCTAAGGAAAATCCACTTTACATGGAGGTATCAGAGTATGTACACCATTTAGCATTACTAACACCTAACTGCTGTTTCTGTAAACGCAGGTGCCTAAAAGTGTAGGGATTTTATAATCAGAAAAATAAGTCTGATGCCATTTGTGTTTTGGGGTAAGTACAGAGACTCTTTTTTGATATTGTCAAGTCTGAGGCTTAGAATTTGTTCAATAAAACCTTCACTTAGCCTGTCCCTAGAAAGTTACTTTTTAAGTAGTCGCAGACGAAACACAATTGCAATTTTTCCCAGAGTAAAAAGGACACCAAAAGTCTTAATTTTAAATAAATACTTCTAGGCTTCGGTAGCAACAGCTTTTGAATATGTTGAGAGTGCAGCCTGTGCTTGCCATGAGAGGCATGGCTGACTAGTGAGGGGTGCCTTTGAAAGGGAAGTGGCAGCTGGCTTACCTGGATGCTCAGAAGCAGGCTGGGACAATCCCGAGGAAGAAATCCGGCTGACAGCTGTTGCTACTGCCTTGCAGACATCTCTTGATTAAGCTGGACCCACTATCTCTCTTGCTTAATTATTCTCTTGGGGTTTTGAGTAATTTGCAGAGCTGTGCAGAATGCATTGGGTGCTATGGAGATAGGATGGGTGCAGTTGGTGTTAAATTCTTCTGTTCTCCATTAATCTGAGAAGTGAAGACCTGGGTTGTAGGGAAATAAAAACAAAACAGTTTCACAAAGGTTAGGTGGTAGAAAATCAGTTCATCAAGTTAAGTCTTCCTGTATTTTAGAGTGGTAAGACACTGGAGTTTCTGAAATAGAATTTTTTTTTTTCCTCAACAGCTCCTCCTTGTCCCATTGATCTCTAGCAGAGCTTCATTCATGCTTTTTTCCTCAGCTCTGCACTGTGTTATTTGGTTCAGGTTATGTAAATCTTTGCATGTGAACTTGGAAAGACAGGCCATCAAGATAGTTCTTGATCTACTCAGGATGCTATAATGATGCTATTTGCTGTTTTTCTTCTTAAGTAAAACACAGCTTAGGGGTTCATGCTTCTGGTCTTCTGATGGCTTTTGTCTTCTGCGTGAGTCTTTTTGTAGAGATAAAATACATATGTTGTTTAGCACTGGAACTTCAAAGTTCTTTGTACCTGTTGTAATTTCTCTCTCTGCATAGTTTGTAAGCAAAGGAGTATGGCTTTAGGTGTTTATTATTGTTTATGAGTTTATTCATCTTTGTCTAGCAGATTTTTGACCCTTGACAGAATGAAGTTTCTTCTAGTAGGGCTCGTGCTGCACTCCAGCATAGGTAGTTGTAGGTCTTGTTCTGACAACCAGACTCTGAGCAAAGTGAAGTAGCTTTAAACATGGCTGGTTATGCAAATCTGCATGGTAGCAGTCTTCATCTAGGACTTGGTTAAGAGTTCTGGATTCTGTTCTTCTGGGATCTTTGCTACTTAAGTGTTTGTGCTTGTGTCGTTTGTGGTTTGGGGTTTTTGTTTGTATGTTTTAAATGGGTCAGACTTTCACTTTTCCAGGTATTTAAAAGCACAAAGTAAAGAAGTTGCAGTTCCAGCTAAGCTTACAGTATAAACTCTTCCCAAACTCTAGATGATCTTTAAACCTATAGAATGCCTTGTTCTATAAAATAAATGCTCCTTTTTCTCACACTTGTAAATAATGCTCTAATCTTTCAGTCATCCTGCTCCCTCTTTAATTTGCTGGCTTTTCCTACTTAAAAAAAACCAAACAAACCCCAAACAAACAACAAAAACCCAAACCACACAAAACGTCTATACTAAATTTTAACCTCACAAATTTCTAGTGAGTAGCAATTAATTTTTAGTATTGTTGAGGGGAGGGAAGTGTGGGAATGTTGTGTTTTTTTTTTTTTTTTCCTTATTTAAAAGGACTCAAACTTCTTGTCCTCTGTAGTTGCTGTAGCAAGATTGATATGTGTGAAAGGCAAATTTAAATAGAATGTGAGTCATTAGGAACAGTGAAGACAGTGCTTCCTATTATAAAGTTAAGGTTAACCCTGGTTTTTGAGAGAAGGTAGAGCTACCTACTGTGGAATGGAACCAGTTTCAAAGTTTTCAGATGAGTAAAAATTTCCTTTCACATCTTACCGATGAATTCAGTACTGCTCTTGTGTGTTCATCACCAGTCTCTGAAAAACTTGTGGAGAATTGAAGGTAGCTCAAGAACTTCCGTGTTGGGCGTAAAAGATTTTGTGGTAGATGAATGTCAGCTGCTTCTACTGCTTGCAATAGCTTGAATGACTATGACTGTGGGTACTGGCTCGGTAATTATCTGTGACTTGCAAGCTATTTCCAAGTCTTCAAGATGTTGATGAGAAGGGGAGTGAGATTGCATCGTTCTAAAACTTTAGATGACTTTTTTTTTTCCCACCCCCCGGAAGGCTTTTTTTGGTTTGGTTGAACATAACTACATTGAAGTAATTTTAGGAGTGCCTCTCAATTAAGGAACACAGTTAAACCACCCCAGTTAGGTCTTTGTGAAGAAGAAACTGGAGACCTGTTAAAGGTTTGCACAGGAAAATTTGTTTCTCTTCCTTTTGAAACTCCCTTGATTTGATAGAGGAAATGCAGTCTAGCTCAGTCGTGCATGGGAAGAAAACCCATGTTGCACATGATGTATGATGAGGTTTGCTGTCCTCTGACAGTACCCATTCCAATTTATAACTTGTGGAACTGTTGCTTATACTGTGTAGGCACCTTTTTTCCATGTCTGAGTGAACTTGAACACAGTAGTTTATTTACTTTTAAATATCTTGGGTTTATACACTGTTGAGAGCTCCAAACCCTTCATTTTGGCTTGGTTATAGTCATTTATGTTGTGGTCTGAATAAGCACTGATGTTTACTGTGAGCCAGGCATTCTGTTAAAAACAAACAAACAAAAAAATCAAACTTCATATATACATGCAAGAGCCTGCTTCTGTTTCACAGGCCGAAAATGAACCATGTTTTTGGCCTATCCTTATTCATAAAAAACCACTAAGATGTTCAAGATGCGTATCTCAATTTTGTTAACAAACAAAAACCTCAAATTAGTCCAGTAAACAGTAGTTGTGGAAGGTCTTTCTGGTATCTGTCCTGTATCTCAGTTGTCTCTCATATTCTGTAGGATGTTACTAGACCTACTTAATGGTCCTGGCAGTAAATGAAAGTTCCTGAACTCTGTTCAGTCCAGCTTTGGAGATACTGTGCCTTGTCCTGCAGTGTACTGTGTTTCTACACACACCCCTCCAACCCTTTTTTTTTTTTTTTTTTTATGGTGGGTGATTAAGTTAATGAAATAATTTAGCACTTCTTTTAAATAGCCTATTGCATATAATAAAATACATAGTCTGGTACTACATTTTCTAACAAAGTTAAGATTTGTAAAATCTAGTAGATCGTGTGTGATTTCATCTAACATCAATGTTTTATAAAGCATTTTTTCTTAGAAAGATAATTTGTAATCCTTTCCCAGTGTAATATGTAATTTTTTTTTTTCCTTAAAGGTTCAAGACAGTGTACTTAAGTGTATCGTGCAAAAATTATTATTGGTACTGGAAGCTGAGCGAGGGCTTAAGTTCAGATGTAGGATGATTCATCTTCCCACATCTAAAGAGCTTGAGGGAGAACTACCATTTTGTTCCACAGTCCTGAAATATGTTCTCTTCAGTTCTGTGAAAACTCTGGCTTTTCACTTTGGATGTATAAGGTGTATTTATCTTAACAGAAATGAGTGTGGATATGTGGTTCCTGTACAAGCACAGACTCTGATCTACCAGTATTTATGAAGAACACATGTACAGGAAAATGACTCTTAAGTACAAGTCATAAATTGAAATGATTATAGAATATACGTGGACAAATATACCATGTGTGGTATCGGTAGACTGCAATTTCATCAAGTGGTTTTTCAGACTTCATAAAGTATGAATGAAACATGATTGTATTTGCCTTATAACAGGTAAGGTAAAATATAGGGTCTGGTTACTTTAAAGTGCTCATAATTCTATGCCTGGAAGTAGCCTTTTGGGATGCGATTAAGTTTTAAAACCTGCCTGTGATTAAAAAAATACATTTTGGTGAAAATGACAGGTTCAGAAACCCTGGGAAACATTTGAGTATCCACCTCATGAATTTTTACAATTCCCAGTTTCGAGGTGTAAACACTGCGAGGGACTTGGGGCAAAAGGAAGAGGAAAGGCCCCGTTTTACTTAACGAGAGGGGTGACAAAGCGTTATTTTGTTGTTTACGACTTTTTTTTGTGACTTCGGCAGGCGGCGGGGCTTTGTTTATCTCTGGGGGTGCCAGAGAGCGAGGCTGGGTGGCGTGAGGCGGCCATGAGCGCCTGGCCCAGCCCTGCGCAAAGCCTCCCGCTCGCCGCGGCGACCTCTGCCCTTTTGTATCCTGTGACACTCGGCCTGGCTTTGTGCTCAAGTTTATTCATGATGGATACGTTTCCCTCCCAATCGCATATGCCAGGAGCAGGGCAGAGCGAACTGATAAATTATTTTCAGCTGCAGGCTTGGGTTTGGGGGAGGAGGGCGATGAAGCCGGGGCCCCTCCATTGCCAAGCCGGCCAGGACGCAGCCCCCTGGAATATGAAAGGGGATGACTCTCGGCCTCTCAGATCCTTTTTAAATGCAAAAGAATGTAGGAAATTGCCAGATCAGTTGGTTAATCAGTGACAACTGCAGTAGGTGCACAAAAAGCACGGCCCTTAACAAGAGTAATCAGTTGCGCGGGGTGTTTTTTCAGCGCCTCAGCGGGTCGCCGCTGGCCCCACCTCTTGAATCCCTTGGCCGGTTTAGTGTCAGCTTGAGAAGAGAATGTAATTGCCGGGAGATTCCTTGGTGACTGATGGCAACAATATAAGTCTTCTCCTTGACACCACCTCCCCCGGCCCCTGCCGGCCCTGCCTCGGCTTTTTGTTCACCGCGCAGCCGCTCCCAGCCCACCGACACCGAAAATTGTATCAGAGAATCATTTAGGTTGGAAAAGACCTTTAAGATCATTGTATTGACAACATGGGCTGTGTTGTTAATGTCCAAACCTCAGGTTAGCTCTAGGTTCCCCCTATGTTAAACACGTTACTGCTCCCCTTTATTAGCGTCCTTTGCAAGGTTACACTGCTATCAAATATTTCAGAGAGTATTCGTGAAATATTTTTGTGACTGCAATTGTTTCTCTTGGTTGTCTAGGACTATTTTTAGATAAGCCACCACCTCTTCCTCCTCACATTTGTGTTTTGAACTTATGTTGGGAGAGAGGGTGGTCGTATGAACAAAAAAAGGCCTCTTAAAATTCCAGGCTGCATAACACTAAAACCAAAGTGATTCTGGCTTATGTTTGTCCCCTTTCCACCTCATGTTTGCAATGTATAAAAAACTTCTATATTTTTTTTATTCCTCTGGTTGCCTCATTAAAAACCTCCAAGTACATACTTCTAATAGATGTCTATGAACGCTGCTTTTTTTTTTTTTTTTTTTCTGGGCTGGAAATGAAGGATATGCTGAGGCTTCTTATCTAACATCATAGTTGCCGCTTTAAAATCAGCCGTGCCCCATGTTAGGAAAAGAGTTCGCAGCCCAACTGGTATGGCAGTTGCAGAAGCCACTCGTAATGGGAGCACGTGATGCAACAACGAGGCTTGGTGGGTTTTGCATCAGAGGACTCCTACGTGATGCTGTTGCTGTCTCGTATCAGCTCCTGTGAACTTGAATGACGTAGGATATTGTTTCCAAATGTGTGGCACAGGCTGAACTCTAGCTGGTCATTCCTGCATCAGCTGCTTGACAGCAACAAGCTGCCAAATATTCGAAGGCTGTTGTGCCCTCAGTTGCCTCTGCAAAAGCTTGTTCTTTGCCAAAGTATATTGTCCATTAAAGAAATAAAATGCTGTCTGGCTTCTGCTTACTAATTGTATGGGAAACTTAAGATTTCATGGGTTTCTTGCCCAAAAGATGTTAGCAAATAACATTCACGACATTTAGCTGACTGCACATATGCAAAAACTGTGACTTTTGAGGAAAGGCACGTGAGGTTTTCACTCCCACTCCCCCTCCCCAGTTCTTAGTTTTACAAGAGGTTATGACTCTTAAATTTGCCACTGCAAGTTTCTGTAAGGATGTGTTTCTGTAAATAATTAACTGAATTTTACTAAGATAGTTATGAAATTAAACTTTTCAGAAATGCTTATATGGTATTTGCTGACTGTTCTTGCTGAAGGCAGAATATTGCTGGAGTGAGTGAGGTCATTCTTTTAATGCTTGCAAGTCCCATCTCCCTTTCCCAGGGCTGGGAGGAATGAGATTCCTGCCATCCTTTGATCTGATACAAACTGTATGGACTTAATTTTTAACACAGCTGTACTTTGTGAAGTATATACTAGGACATCATTCTATATGAAGGAAAAAAATATAAAAGTGTCTAGGCATTCAGATGGTGGTGTTTCTTTGGAAGTTACAGTCAGAAATCACGTTGCAATCACTTCACAGATCTGCTCTTCTGTTTTGGCTAATCTATATGCAGGAGGAGCATACTATGCATGGAGTTGTCTGTGACAGCAATGAGAACTAAGCATTAAAAACACAGGAGACTAAGTGTGCTTCCCATGGACGTGGTCAGGCACTTGCATAACTGTCCTGGCAGCAGCAGCGGCCGCCTTCTTCGCTTAGTAGATGAATGAGCTGAAAGGCAGAAGTCTCATCAACTGTCTTCCCCAATTTGAATGTCTTGGCATGACTTTTCCTATGTTGTCAGGGTGTTACCTCTGTTTGTGAGGTTTTTGGGGAATGTTTTCCTACTTTCTTCATAAAATAAGAATGTGATTTTAATTGCTGTCATTTGTGTCATCTGCTTCCAGGTGGCAAACGTGTCAATTGCTAGCCCTAAGAGCCAGCAGGAGCTTCCCAGTTTTGAAAAGCAGTTTAGATGTACAGTGTTTAAATGCAGATTCAGTAGCCTAATGTTTAATCCTACATTTTTGAGGCTCCGGTCTCAAAATGGCCTTTGGCATGGCTTTGGTTTTTGGCGTGAGAGGTCTTTTTAGTCTACTTATTCAAAACAGAGCAGTATTTGCAGTGTTTGGGATATGGTGTTGTAGGGGCATACTTCCATTATGTAAGTAACTTGTTTGTTATGTGTCAAGTATTTAAGAGTTTTGTTTGAGATAGCTGTAAAAATATAAACTCTGCATGACAGATCTCACTTAAAAGCTAGAAGCTGTCAGTACTAGCTGCCTTCTTACCTTCTGTTTATTCATTTTACTTGCTGCATGACCGTCAAGAAACTGCTGAACTGATCAATAGCTGAATCATGGAACCTGCTGAGAATTTCTTTTATGAGAAATTCTTCTGAATGGCAGGATGTGAGGATGACGTTGTGGAGGGCATGTGCATCTGAGTGCTGCCCTTACTGCTTCCAGGTCTTGACTGCTTGGATCTGCTGCTTTGGGAGCAAGACTAACAAAGTTCAGGTTTTAGTGTTTGCAGCCCTTTGTGGAGTTATGAGTACGCAGCAGCCAGTTTAGTTCTACTCATAAAAGTGGGAAGCTGCCCAAGGTTACTGAGCTTGTGTAGCTCTGAAATACTAAGTTGAGCAATGGTTAACTACTACTTAAACTTGAGATCTAGCTGTTGGAATGTTGCAGACTGGAGTAAATGTCAGCTTTGTCTGTTGAGACAACAGGGTTGTTAAGCAATTGACTGTGTCCTGGTGGTTGTGATCATACCATTGCTTTGAGCAGAAATAAGTTGCATAGGCAGTCTTCAGGAAATACAGTCATTGACTCTTTAATTCAGTCTTGTTGATGCATTATTTCATGTTCAGGAACAGGAAAGCTAAAGAAAGTTGACCTTCTCATCGTACATTCATACCTGTGTTCAGCAAGCTGCCTTTTTAAGGGTTCAGATGTACCTGGAAAATAGTCACTGCTTCATGAATCTCTGTTCTGTGGGACAGTAGAGAAGATGACGCACAAACTCGTATTTTTAAACTATTTTTAAAAAAAAAAAAAGATTTTAAGCTGAGTTTAGCATGGTCAGTCTTGCTCTGGGGAGGTCTTTTTTCATGGAGAAATGAACAGTGGCACGTGGTGAATATTTTAGCTGGAATTATTGCTTGATGCAGGTCATACCTTTGTGTGGAGGGCTTTTGTTTGGTTAGGTTTCTTTTTCAGAGCCGCTTTGAATATTTAAGCACTGCAAATACACTGCTTGTAGTGAAAGAAGCAAAGCAGTGATTGCAACTGAAAATAAGGCTGTGACTCTTCTGACTTGCTTAGCTACCTAGAAGATGTCTATCCTGTTAGTGTAGGCTGAGACCCTCTTAGGTCCTAATTTCAGTATTGACTGTTCTATTACCAAAATGTTGGTGAAATTATCTTGCATCGGGCTGTAGTCGCTGCTCTTCAACATGTGCTGTTAGCCATATATCACATCAGAAGTGCCACTTATTTGGGGATCTACTAGGAGGTTTGGTGAGAGCCTATGCTGACTGTTATCGATGGCTGACTCTGGCCTGGATTTTATTGGAAGCCTGTCAGCTGAAAAACAGTAAACGAAGCGCAATTCAGATGTGTGCTTGATGCTTGTGACCTTGTTTCTTGGGATGCTCTGTTAGCTTGTCTGTAACAGATAGCAAAGAGAATTCTATGCAGATTGCAGTTATTTTTATTGCAAAGCTTCAGGAGGGTAGAATGTGCTTGTCTTCAAAAACAGTTCTTTCAATAGGCATGATTTCTATAATAAAAGGAGTGAAAATTCTTAACTTGTTCATAATTCTGTGGCTGTAATTAGGTTAGCTGATGGGTAAGATGCTTTGCTTGGCTCAGGTTTGATACTGGCCAGGTGATGTCTGTGGTTGGGAGGTAACAGTATGTGTGCACTATGCTTTTTAGTGCTTCAAAGCAAAGAGACAGTTCGATTAGATGGAGGCTCTCCTACACACCCACGCCCAGCTTTGCATCTCTGGGTGGCTGAGAGCATCAGCAGCCTCAGGAGTCACTGGGCAATCTCGGATCCTCCAAACAGAGTGGTCTGCTCTGGAGTATTCTAATGCCAAAAGCTTGTTTGGGTGGAGGAGGCTCTTTCTCACCTTGGTGTTGGAGCTTCCTCATGCTGTGCTTTAATAAACTGATTGAGGTAGTAAAAAACACAAATGGCTTCTGCTTAATAAAGAGAAGAAAATCAAAATAAATAGCTATGAGAGATATAAAGATGGCTCAGAGAAATTTGCTTCCAAGTGATTTAGAAATACAAGTGTTAATATCCCAGCTGAGTGCTAAAGACATTTAAGAGTGTGGTTTTAAAGGTGACATTCAAATGCTATTTTAAGAGGAGTGATAAATGCTTGTGCTTTTTCCCTTGCCCTCTGCTTCATACTGTAGAAGGTCCTTTGACAATGGCTACAAGAAGTCTAGTAAATGTGCTGATGTTTTCTCCCGAAAACTTGTCTGGGACAAAGTGCCTTAAGTTAGAATAGTCTGGCCTGGCATTTTGCATCTACAGTGACTGAAAGCATCTCTCCTCTGCAACAAAATGCAAGACGTGGAAGTTCAGACTTGTAAATCTTCTCTTTTTTTGTTGATCACTGGTACCTGCAAGTACAGTCACTACTGAATTGTAACAAAGATACAAAAGTAGTTGTTTTTATTTGCTGTGTGGATGGGCTTCCTTGACTATCATCTGAAAGTTTATTTTGAAATAAAAGACAGGCCATTTAAAATTCTGATCTTAAGAAGGAGAGAGCATTAGACTAGTTCTGTTCCTAAAAAGCAGATCCAAATGAAATCTTTGGAGTTGTTGCAGGGAAAGGACAAGGGACAGGTCTCAAAATATGCCAAAAACCTAAACAGGAACTTTCTGGAATCTACTTTATTACTGTGTGTTGCATTTATTCTTTTTTTTCCCCCCCTGAGTCCAAGAATGTACCTTGTTAGGTTAGCATTTTATTATTTTAATTCTTTTGATGTTGCTAGTTCTCCTGAGTATTGAAACTTCTGATTCAAGATCTTAATTCTGGAGAGAACAAAACTTCAGTGTGGTCTTCTAAAGTGCCGTAGTTGCAGTTAGTAGTGCGATTGCTTGAAGGTGAATAATGAACTTGAATAATAGTGTTCCCTGTTATCATTAGGAGAGAAATTAGGATCTGGACTGAGAAATCTACCTTACTACAGAGTGAAGCCTTTGAATTTAATTTTCTTACAGAAATTGAGCATATAGTTTTGCTTAAACGGGAAGTAGTGTCGTGTCTTTCAGTTTACAACCTCATTATATCAAGATAAAGTATGTATTTGAAGAAAAAAAAATATTTTTTTCCTTCCTAAATGCTAAGTGTTGGACTTTGGTGTTTTTAGAGGGTCATCTTTGTGTGCGCCTGAAATGTGCTGTCCATATAACTGACTCTAGTTCGTGGTAGGACTGGGTGCTTCTGCTTGCTCATCTGATTACGCAGCTCAAGGGAATAAGGTTAAGGACACGCTGTTGGTAACTAGAGCGTTTTCAGAGCTTTAGTTCGGCAGATGGGCTGCTTGGCTATATTCATACATCTGCCTACCTGCTGTGGCAGCTGCTGCTGCTGCGTGTTGTGTTCTTTTGTTCTGTTCCACCCAAGAAAGGAGCACTAGGAAGTGTAGTGAATGGATTAATTTAAGGTTAAGGCTAGTGTTTTGCTTGCTTCCTAGCTCTCCGTCGTAATAAAGCTTCTGATAAAGCTCTGTAAAAGTGAAGTAGATTTTTAAGAAGTGTTTCAGGGGTAGGAGATATCTAGCATTGTCTAAAAATCGGTCAACTATGTTTTCTTTATGTTGCCTGATGTTATTTATTTCAATATCTTCCTCTCTTTCTCCCCCTTCCCCCGCTTTTTCTAGGAGCAGTAACCAGACTTTGCCTGACACTGCGTGGTCCAAAAGAATTAAGGAAATATGGAATGACATGAAGGAGATTAGTTGAGGATTAAAGGCTTTGAGGACAAAACACCTCGCCGAGGTGAAGCACAGACTAGCATTCTAGTTGTAGCTCCGAGGAGCTGTGTGCTGGAAAAAGATGGCAGATCCAGGAATGATGAGTCTGTTTGGAGAAGATGGGAATATTTTCAGCGAAGGGTTGGAAGGCCTTGGAGAATGCGGATATCCTGAAAATACAGTCAATCCAATGGGGCAGCAAATGCCAATGGATCAAGGATTTCCCTCTTTACAGTCATCTCTTCATCATCCCCCTGCGAATCAAAACCAAGCCAAGTTGACCCATTTTGATCACTATAATCAATATGAGCAACAGAAGATGCACCTGATGGATCAGCCGAACAGGATGATCAGCAGCGCCCCTGGGAATGGGATCGCGTCTCCTCACTCGCAGTACCACAACCCTCCAGTTCCTCAGGTTCCTCACAGCAGCGGTGCTGGTGCTCAGATGGGAGTCTATCCCAGCATGCAGAACGAGAGACACGGGCAGCCCTTCGTAGACAGTGGCTCCATGTGGGGACCGCGGGCAGTTCAGGTGCCAGACCAGATCCGGGCGCCGTACCA
>NW_008599846.1:0-17717 GCF_000691845.1 Merops nubicus
AAATGATTCTGTGATTCTGTGTTTTTTCCTTAAGGTGCAGCCTTCAATGTATGTACATACTTGTAAAGCCAGCTTCTTGCATTATTATAGTGCCTCTCACTTAAGTTGCCTCTGTCAGCTACTGGAAGGCGTTTACCCACTACGCGAGACAGCTGCATTGGGGAAACACTGAAAGCTTGGTTGTGGCATGTGCAATCCATGTGGCAGTCTAACAAAGCACAATCTCGTGGTGCATTTGAGGAGAGGGGCCCATGTTTTTTACTGAGGATGTCTTGCTGTTCTCAGCTAACTGGCTGATGTGCTGTCACAGAAAGTGGCTGTCTCAGCCCTGTGTTTCCGTCTCTTCCCTCATGCCTGCACCGGCACACCTGCAGGTGCACAGCAACTCAGATCACGGACGTGATCCTTCTAGAAGTGGGTCTCTTGGTAGGCATTGCTCTTTAATGGCTGCCCCTTGTTCTGATTCACTGACCACAGTGAGGGCAGCTAGCCACAGGATTGCCAGCTCTGACAGCAGTATGTGACTGAGAAGCATGAGAACGGGCAAGGCCAGCTCTTTTGACAGCTTCTGGTACAAATAAGTTGTCATTTTGGTAACTCGTTTATGCTGAGGGCTGTTTCCAAAAGCCTCACATGTTACAATTGAAATTAAGCCCCAAGCCAAGCACTACTGTATGGTCCTTCAGATTCCTTGTTTGAAACATTTGGAAGGATTGCAGGTTTGTTTTTTTTTTCACAGAGGCGCTCTGTACCCTACAAAGCAAGGGACATGGGTTGTGGGGTACTAGCTGTTAATAATCAGGGTTGTTTGCAGCTGGAGATTTGCATAGAATCATCTTTAATGGCTGGGAAAGTGATTTTATGGGAGATGATGTTGTTGCAGCAGCAAGTCAGGGTATGAACACCACAACGGTTCATTTGATTACAGCCCTGATTACACCACCAGGAGGAGGCAGCTTGGGCTGTCAGTTTCACTGGTTCCAAAGTTGCTCTTCAGTTTGCAATGTGTTATGTTCATCTCTACTGCTGAGGCTCTGCTTAGTCCAGGGCTGCTCCCTCCACTGCTTGCTTTGAGCTTTCTTGTGGTACTGCTTAAACTCGTCTGAGGACATATTAGCTGAAACTGTCTCCTAGCCTCAACCCGATGTTTGAGTGCTTCATCCTCCCTAAACCTGGTGATAGACAAAAAGCAACACACACTTGGTTTTAAACATATGCAACTTGAGAAATTGACATTAAAGAGAATAGCATGTTCTTGGTGTTCTAAATCTTTGTGCATAATGCTATAAAAGGCCTCTTTTCAGTGGGAGGGGTGACTAATTTCTCTTCGGTGCTAATTTACCTAGGTTCTCAGTAAAACCGCTCTAAGAATCACCCCGATTCATGTGTAACTTGATATGGGTTTCTATTTGCAGCTATTGTGGACGATGAAAGGCTTTCAGCCGAGGAAATGGATGAGAGGAGGCGTCAGAACATTGCTTACGAATATCTGTGCCACTTAGAAGAAGCAAAAAGGTAAGTAAAAGAAGACACACTTATATCAGGCCTTTAAATACAGAACTTCAGGCTCATTGTGTTCTTGAGCACTGTAAATTTTAATTCAACTTCTTGAACTACTTGGATTAAGTTCTCATACTGAATGCTATTAAATTCCAATATTAAACTAATGTTCAATGTAAAAAGTTTAATTCAAAGAAGGATTTAGAAATCAACACAATCCCCTCAGAGTTACTGTGGTGACTATCTTCAATGAAAGTAGGGGCTGGGTACTAAAACGTAAAGCTGTGGTTTTGTGAGAGGCTGAGTCAGGCCTACGTGACTAATTGGGGAAAGTCTTTTGTTCCTGGCTGCATTGTCGTGCTCCCTTCTCAGCGCTAGTCCTTGTGGACTCAAGTTGCTAAGATGACAAAAAAAATCACCAGCACTCTTATTGGGTTAATGACCCATGTCATCTCAGTGTTTCAACAGTAAGTGCAGGAAGGGCAGTAAGACAACCTGGACCCTTCCTTTAGCTCCTCTAACCTGCTGGTCAGGAGTAATCGCCTCCTGAAGAGACAGCCTGTGATGAACCACTGATCTGCATGGAGTTTTTATCACCTTTGTGCAAATGTACTGTGCTATGTACACTTCATTCTTGAAACAATATTTTCACAACTACTGACCAAGGCAAGGTGCAATATCCTTGTATTTTTGGAGTGGCCTGAAGTGCTGCTGCTATTGCCTGTAAAAGCATAATGTACATTTGGTCTCATCAGATTTTTTCCAAGATGCCTGCTGTACCCAATGTGCTGCTCTCAGCACCACTGGTAGGTGTCTTGCTTCTGCTCTGCATCTGGTGATGTGTTTAGTGCTAAACTTTAGTCAGATGACTTTCCTAGGAATTTCTGTAAAGAAAACAGAACTTGAGCTCTGATCAGTAATGCAAGCCAGGAAATCTCAGTGCAATGACAAACTGTAGGATCTTTAGGATGGAGTAAGCCAGCATACTTCAGACAGGAATCAACCATAAAACAGTACCCTGGGCTCTGTTTCCATAGTTGCCCTGCCATCACTGCATGGCACTGATAGCTGCTCCACAGCCGCTGAATAGGTAGCTAGCTGCCAATGATCTTGTCCTAGGAATGCTGTTACAAAAATCAGCCATTCTTACTTCCTGTTCACTATACTGTCCCACTTGCTGTAGCCAGTGTTGCCTCCTTTCCCCTTGCTTCCTCTTTCCACTGCACAGTTGTTCCTTATTGACATATTTAAGATGGCAACTGTCCTACTGGTGCCAGAGAGGACTGTCCTGCTCTGCATTCTCCTGTTGCCTCCACTGTGCAGTTACAAGAGATTGCCCTTGGTCAGCTGAGTCAGCTTGCTGTGCTGGCAGGAAATTCATAGCTCTTTTGCTGAGTTAGTTTTCTAGTGGTTTAGTGAGCTGACCGGTCTGATCAAGGGGTTAGAGGAGAATGCTGGCAAGAGGAAAGGAATGGGGTACAGCTGCACACTTAAGGCAGGGGATAGAGTAGCTCTCCACCTTGCTTGCTGAGAAGTTAGATCAACTGCACCATCTCAGGAAACCTTAATGAGTCAAGCTCTGATTTTTACTTGGTTGTTACAACTTGCCTACCTGCTGGCTTCTGTTAAGACAGGAATAATAATTTCCAAATCCAGCCTTTTCTCCTCTATGACCATTATTTTTAATATATATTCATGGCTTTTTACGACTTCCCCCCTTTGCGTGGCTACTTGTCACTTTGAACTAAGGTCCCCTGGTTTGAAGCATTTCCCTCGATGTTTCACAAGAAGATATGAAGTTATTTTTACAAGGAAGAGAAGGGGGTTACTCATAGCAGATGCTGATTTAAGTCATTAATTGTATGTATTTTCATATGGGTTGATACCATTAGCAGTTTTCTACTAGAAAGAGTCCTCTAGTTCTGCCAGCAGGTGATGGGACTTTGCAGCCAGAAAAGTCACTTACCAGGGTTGTTAGGCACCTGGAAGCATTTCTGTATCTCCATTTGGAAAAATGGAATTTACTGGTAAAGTTCATGGCCAATGCTTGCTATTGCATGAGTTGGCAATGTGTGCTGTGGTGTAAGGAGTCTTGTGGTTCTTTCACCAGGGGGTTGGGTTGTCATGGGTGGGGCTGATGCAACAGCCCAGTGCTGCTGGATGTCTTTCTCCTGTGACTCAGTGCTTGTTGGGGAGAAGAGGGTGGTGATGGTGGGGGTGGTGAATGCTCTGAGGGTGGTCTTGTTGCTGTGGGGGAAAAGCAAGGGTGAGGGAAACCTTTCCCTTCAGGGAACTGTTGGGATAATTCAGTTGCACCCTCAGTCTGCCCCAAGACAGACTCTTACCAATGTAAAAACCAACCAAAAAAAAAAAAAAAAACAGAACTACAATAAACATGAACAAAAAGGAAAAAAAAAAATGGGGAAACAAGCAGAAATGCCAGTATCTCCTATCTCTGTGTAGCTTCTAGCCCCACTTTGTCAGGAGAAGAGGAATACAATCTGGGGAGGTTGGGCTGGCAGCAGGGAGAGGCTGGGGTAGCAGAGGTGCATGGCTGTGTTCTCTCCAGCCCTTACCTGGTGGAACAGCAACATGAAAAAATGCCATATCTCTTCTCACTGCAGTTATCGCCCTCTCTTTGTACTTGATTAGGGGTGAAACATGTTGACGTGTGGCCTCTGTTCTGTACTTGTGACAAAGAAAACGCTGTAACTGTGCAACAGAGCCTGAACAAAACTGGGGACTTGGGAAAGCAGGAAAGCAGACTCGGAGGGAGCGACAGGGTCATAACTCAAACCGCTGCAAAACAAGCCCAGCACAAGCGCGGGTGGAGGTTGCAGGTTGCCTCCGATAGGCCCTGTCCCTCAGCAGCTCTGGGCGTGCAGTTTGCAGGGAGGGCCAGCTTCTGCTGCTGCCGAGTGGAGGGATCCCAGCCGGATGCTTGCCCCTGCCCCGCAGCGCTGGAGCAGCCCCCGTGGGCAGCACAGAGACCTCTCCCCAGCTGTGCCAGTGGGGCTGGGTCGGAAGAGGTGGGTGGTGCCTTGGGTGCAGCAAGCATGTTGTGAAACCGCAGGGAGCTGGGGCTGCTGCCTGCTGCTCCCAGCAGTGCCCTCCTAGGCAAAACCTGGGAGTGGGGACTGCCCCTCAGACGTAGTCATTTCTATTTACAGTTGCAAACTTTTCTTTTTGCTTCTACAAGTACATGGAGAGAATTTTTTAGTTTTCAGGTCACTGTGGATAGCAATGAAAATAAGTAGACTGAAGTGGGTAAAGCAAGGTGAGTTTTTTCCATTCAGCTGGCAGCTGCTGAGATGACAGCAAATACTGTTTCAGCTAATCAGCAGTGTGCAAACAGTGTATTTTGGCCTATCTGAAGAACAATACTGAAATAAGCAATAAATAGCAAAAGATTGGGGCAGAGCATGGCTGGGACAGTACTATATAGGAGTTACTTTTCTTTTCCTCACCGTGTTGGTAATCAAAATATTGTCTTATAGCAGCTCTGCATTTTGAAATGTCAGAGTTAATTAAATGGGTGAAGAATGTGTACTTTCAGCTGCTTTTCAGACCATGGTCTGCAAACTTACTTCCTGTAGCCCAGTTTTAATAACTTCCCATGTTTACCATGAAAGAAGAATCCTGTTGCTGGTAGTTGACACTTCTGCAGATACCTCAATACCTGTTACGTGTATAGGAAATTGTTTTTCAAACACGGTGAACAGACGTGTAATATCTGCAGCGTTCAGTAATGCTTAAATAGGATGTTATATCTGATACTGGAGAAAAAACCTTTTTCTTCTTAGATTTCTGGCCCCTTTCTGCCCAAAATCACAAATCTGATAAATCGTTGGTTGCTCATATATGTTGTTTGATTTGTTACTTCTGTGTTTAACAAAAGCTTATTGCATCTTAAAAATATCTAGAGAAAAAATGGATAGTATCCCCTATCTTCTTAAGAACAAAATCAAGAATAAGCCATTATGAGCAGGGATGTTCTCACTTCAAAAAATGTAGCCCTGGGTGCCTTCAACAGAAGTTCTAACAAGACACCAATACATTTCCAGTATCTCTTGGGAAATTTTTGTTAAAGAAAAAAGCCTTAAGGTGAGCATGAACAGCTACATCAGAAGCCCCAATGTCTTATTGGATTAGGTTAATTTTAATAGACAAAATATACCACAACCTTTTCCTTTCCAAAGGTTTGCTTTGTAATACCTACCACATTGGTTTTTGCCTTGAGTTTGGCTTTTGCTGTTGCTTGTCTCTGCAGATGTGCATCTACCATACTGTAAATGATGAAACAGATTTGAGGTGGTTTTAAACTATGATTGAAACTTTGGCATATGATCACAGAATCATGGAATCTTAGGGGTTGGAATGGAACTCTGGAGATTATCTAGTCCAGTCCCCCTGCCAAAGCAGGTTCACCTAGAGCAGGTTACACAGATGATTCCCTCTCACCTTCTCTTCTCCAGGCTAAAGAGCCCCATGTCTCTCAGCCTTTCCTTCTAAGAAATATTTCTGTCCCTTAAACATCTTTGTGGCCCTCTACTGGACTCTCTCCAACTTTCCCCTGTCTGTTTTGAACTGGGTAGCCCAGAACTGGACTCGGCACTCCACATGTTGCTTCAACAGGGCAGAGTAGAAGGGTAGGAGAACCCCCTTTGATGTGCTTGTCACACTCTTCTTCATGCACCCCAGGACACCACTGGCTTTCTTGGCCACAAGAGCACACTGCTGGCTCCTGGTGAACTTGTCCACCAGGAGTCCTGGAATCCTTCTCTGTAGAGCTGCTTTCCAGTAAGTCAGTCCCTAATCTGTACTGATACATGGGGTTATTCCTCCCAAGGTACAGGACTCTATACTTGTTCTTGCTGAACTTAATGAAGTCCCCCCCGCCCCCCAATTCTCCAGCCTGTCCAGGTCTCACTGAATGGCAGCTCAGCCTTCTGGTGTCAGCCACTCCTCCCAGTTTCATATCATCAGCAAAGCTGCTGAGAGTACACTCCTTCCCTTCATCCAGGTCACTTTTGAAGGTGCTGAATGAGACTAGACCTAGTACTGACCCCTGGGGTATACACTACTAGCAACGGGCCTCCAGCTGGACGCTGTACTGCTGATCACAATCTTCTGAGCTCTGTTGTTTAGCCAGTTCTCAAACTGTCTCACAGTATACTCATAACCCACACTTCATGAGCTGATAATAATGCAAATTAAGTTTACATTAAATCTGTTGTGGCTACCTGGGGTTATAATCATCCATAATTAAGCAGACACTATTTCTCTTGGCTTCTTGGATGTCATACCTTCTTATGCTAAGCTACAATTTGAGTTATTTTACTAACTCATTTCATATTTACTTACTCATTTTACTACATCTCTCTCTGCTTGAAATGGAATACACTTTGATTCATTAAGTATATGCTGCAATTTCATGACTAGAACTGCCAGCATTTGTCTTATTCCTTACTTTCTAGGATAGGAACTTGCATGAAACCATTTTATGTCCTATTCACTAGGACACAAAATTTGGACAAAGCTCAGGTTGCTTCAGTTGTCAGGACTGTTGGACCATGGAGGGTTGCTTTGAAGTTCACCCTGTTCCTGTTGGGGTTGTCAAGGTCCTATTTAGGCTTGGTACTATAAGTGAGTTCTGCCAAGTTTCATGCTGCTGCTTTTCCATGAGCAAAGTTGTGATAACTGTACCGCCCTGGCAGCTCTTGAGTGAATTAATGTTACTCTAATGCTTTGGTTTAAGTAAATTTTTTTTTTTTCCAGACTACAAGAGATCTTTAAAGCATTGAGTTTAGAGCTACATGCATAAAATTGTAAAATACCTGTACAAATAGCTGGCTATAAGCAGGAAATGTTAAGATGCTTCTTGGCAACCTGTTCTGAGTTTTTTTTAAAAATCATTCTTCTGGGAGTGGTAGCTTACTGACATGTTGTGGATTATGAACTTTGACTTGTATTCTACTTGTGCCTGCCTTCAGCCTAGTAAAGTACCAGTGAACACGGCTGGCATCAGCTCTGTAAAGGACAAATGTTTGAATTTAGAGTGCTTCATGACATAAAATTCTTGGAAGAATCCTGCTTAACAGGCATACCTGTCCCTGAAGTAGCTCAGTGCACAGAGATACTGATCAGTGAGTACACTTATTGTTTCATGCCTTGGTCCTCAAAGGTACTTACCTAATAGGCAGACTGCTACCTATTAAGTTGAACAGTTTTTTGTTCCAGATAGTTATACGATTGTGCAGATAGCCAGAGTTTTCACATGTGTATGTCAGTGATACCAATCAATCCAGTAATTGCTCGGGTAGTGATATTTGCATATGAAAAGTTGTAATAGTAAGATCCAAAGGAGAGAGAAACCTTTGTGCTAGTTTCTGTACAGGATGCATTGACCCACTTACTGGGATGTTGAGGTAATTTGTGCGCATGTTATGGGTCATTGCTCACTGTGTATAGTTGCAGAATAATGCTGCTGAGTAATGATGGATGTGACCTTTGTTTTTTGAAGACTAAACCAGATGGCACTTGTCCTATAGCATGCACTGAAGCTAACAGTACAGTCAATTCAGAGCTGTTTTTCTTTTTCCCCTGCAGTTATCCACCTTTCTTTTAGGCATCACCTTCTTGTAAAATGAATTGTGAATTTTCTTTCTTTTAATAAAGGAGCAACAAATGAAAGCTAGTTCATGCTCTGCTGCCCTCATTGGGGTAGTTTCCTGGTTTGGCTTCACCAGGAGAGGACATGATATTTTCATTTGTCCTTCACTTTCCCCTTTGCAGCTTGGATTATCTGTGGTGCAGCTCAAAGTTTGACTTTATACTCCACCTGTAAGACTAGCTGTCAGATCAAACTGATGGCTTCATTCTGCACCTTGAGTTGCTTCTGGTTAATATTAAGTGTAACCTGAGGTGGTTTTACTAAGGTGTCAGTAGCAGATGAGTCATTATGGTACGTTATGAAGCATACCAAGGAATAGGGAAGCAGCCTTCCCAGAGAGGCTGGCAGGGATTCTTACACATCACTGATCAAAACTCCCACATCTGGAAGGATAATAAAAGAAGTTTGGCTTGCATTGTGTGGAGAGGAGCACAGTTGTGGATATTAGAGGTAGCTGATGGATATGAGGTTTGCATCTTACATAAGAGCTTCATATGAAGCTGCTATTGGGAAGAACCTGTGACAGTAACTGGAATAAAAAGGCACTGATTTATCTTTGCTTACTGTTGAAGGGCTTAAGTGTTGCTTTTGAACTTTGGGTAAGTCCTTCTGCACAGTTTAGTCTGTGCTCACTAAGCTGGGATTAGTTTCTGTTCATCTGAGATCAGCCAAGGCCTTTGCTTCCCTGTGTGTTAGCGACAGAGTAGGTCACGGCATGGCTGTGATGGTTGCATGTTGCACTCCTGGTGTAACTGACCAGCAAATGGTGCATTCTGTCTAGCATGTATCCTGTTGTGCTATAACTTTAGTGTAGCATTCAAAAAGCTTTGTTGTGTGGTCACGTGTCTGTTTGCTTTGGACTGGAGGAGGAAATTACGTGGGCTGTTGGAATCTGGTTTTTAACAGCTCCCTTGCAGGAGTGTACTTTTCACATGCTGAGTTCCTTCTTTCCCAACTGCCATGCCCCGGAGAATTGTTGATCTTTGGAGGAAGTGTTTATTCAGGCTTTTGCAGAAAATGCTCTGGGGAGATGTGAATGGTTCTTCATAGATCAGAAGAGGTGAGGCAGCAGCTTCTCTTGGTGACCTTCATAGCACTACTTTGCGTAGATCACTACTGTTGGTGAGGCACCCACCAGTAAGTGCTGGTGGGATTTCACTGTATTGGAAACAAGAAATTGAGTGTTCACAGTAAACATCCTCCTGCACTAGGAAGCTTTTGCTATAGCTTTGAGGTTGCCAGAAATCCAGGTCTCTACTATGTGTTTAGCTACTGCTTTGGGACTGGAAATCCTGAAACTGATCCAGTAACTGTTGAGATTTGCAAAACAACCAATATGCCACTATACTTTTAGTTCTGGACTGGGAAAACAACACAGGGAATGGACGGGTCAGTGCTCACTGAGTGTAGGTGTGAGCTTGCACTTGGTGTTTGCCACAGACTACTGCAGGCAAGCACTTTATGGGATAAGGCAGTTACTGAGAGATACCTAGATTCCCTTAAAAATCACTTCTGATGCAGATATAATAACTTACTGATTGGAGAAGGAGCACTTGTGAGAGTTTGTACTGCTTATCTTTTGCTATGGAGTGATGCCAGAAAGTGTTTTGGCTGTTTATGTGCTCGCTGAAGACAACACGATTCCTGTGTTAGTAGACACAGCTATTGCAAAACCCGTAGTGCTTCTCTCTACGAGATGAGTGGTAGTTTTGGTAAGGGACTCCACTGATGCAGTTAGGACTTGGGAAGATGCATTTTAAAGCAACACGTCAGATTTATAACTAAGCTGGTGAAGTAGTAGGCTTGTGTGGGTCAGTGTGTGCACTCTATGATGCTTTTGGTTACTGTTGGTCTCAGTATTTCACATGCTTTAAGAAAGATGGCTTTCTACTCACCTGCACTTAAATTCAAGGATCTATGATTCTCCCCCTCTATTCCACTCTGGGGAGACCCCACCTGGAGTGCTGCATCCAGTTCTGGAGCCCCCAGTACAAGAGGGATGTGGACCTGCTGGAGCGTGTCCAGAGAAGGGCCACCAGAATGATCCGAGGGCTGGAGCAGCTCTCCTACGAGGACAGACTGAGAGAGTTGGGGCTGTTCAGTCTGGAGAAGAGAAGGCTCCGAGGTGACCTTATTGTGGCCTTCCAGTATCTTAAGGGGGCCTACAAGAAAGCTGGGGAGGGACTTTTTAGGATATCAGGTAGTGACAGGACTAGAGGGAATGGGGCAAAGCTGGAAGTGGGCAGATTCAGGATGGACGTGATGAAGAAGTTCTTCTCCATGAGAGTGGTGAGACCCTGGAATGGGTTGCCCCGGGAGGTGGTTGAGGCCCCATCCCTGGGGGTCTTTAAGGCCAGGCTGGATGAGGCTCTGGGCAGCCTGATCTAGTGGGAGGTGTCCCTGCTCATGGCAGAGGGGTTGGAACTGGGTGATCCTTGTGGTCCCTTCCAACCCTGACAGATTCTGATTCTGTTTTAGCAGAGGACTTAGTAGTGTTGGATTAATGGTTGTACTTGATCTTAAAGGTCTCTTCCAACCTAAAGGATTCTATGATGAAGAGGTGGGGTATAGCAGTCCTAGAGTTGCTAAGAGCATGTATGCAACTTGCAGGAGCTCAGATGCTTGAGACCATATCTTCTTGACATTTTGGAGCCACTATTATTTGAAGCTTGATAGTGTGGCAGCCTCCCATAACTACTTTTGTTAGTTTTGTTGGTAGATGTAGAGATAGACAAGTGTAGGCCTCTGTGTGGGGCAAAGTAAAACTTCCAAATTCTCTTCATTTCACTCAAGGTAGGGAGGGCTGTGAAAATGGTTCTTGTTACTTTGCTATTTGCTTGTTTTCTTGCTGCCTATGTTTCTTCCAGTAGCTTATGTACTTCCTGTAGTGCATGGGAAGACATACCTCAGGGTAATCTCTTAAATCCCAGATTGAACATTGACAAGGGAAAAGGTTCTTTAAGCCAAGTCATTTTTGGAAAATGTAAGTGAGGTATCTGTTTTTCAGTTAAGTTTGGGAAGAGGGATACATTCCTGAATTAGAACAATTCAGCTCTGTGTGAAAGAATGCTTTCTTTAAAACCCAAACAAAAAATACTTCTTGCCAAGGTTTTCATTTTGCAGCTCCAAATCATATGAGGTGGTCAGAGGATCTCCTAGGTAGCCAGGCATTTATAGAAGAGAAAATCCATGGAGTTACCTATTTTCTTTTGTAAAAAGAGAAATAGTAGCCAAAAATAGCCTTGCTGTAATTGCTACAGTGCATGTGTTCAGAATTACCTTTGTTAGCTGCAAAGATCAAGAGGTGAGATAGTGGTTGTCTGTTTCAGTAGTGGTAGCAGGACATGGCCTAATGTATTCCGCTGTTTCTGCTACATGTTAAGCCGCACTACACTTAGCATGATAAGTAAGGCCTTCAGTAGTAGTTTCAGAAGTAGAGACTGAGAGCTGTGAATGGGTTTTGAGCCTGACAAATTTGAGTCTGGGGGGCGGGCTGTAAATGAATCCTGTCGAGTGAATGAATGGAGCTCCTTTTGAGCCCGAAGAGCTAGAAAGGATTTCACATGGTTTCCAGTGACTATAAATGCTAGGCAGGTTCTGGCTTGGAAGCAGAGATTTCCACTAGTTGCAAATGTATCAGCCCTACCAGCTTGAAGGGGAGAGAATCTTGCAGGACTTTGGTTTTATTTAAATTGAATTGTGATGTGATAAGTGAGTTGTTACTGTGACATTGGGTACAGAATTATTCTAGCAAGATGCTGGTTAACTGTATGCATAATTTTGCAGCTCCCTAGAGGACAAACAGCTACCCTGCCCTGGGATGAGAGCTCACAGATTTGCAATTGTAAAGATGTGCTAGAAATGCCTGTAGTGCAGGAGTGCCTTACTTGCTTTGCAAGGCAGCAAAGAAGATGAGAGCCTGAATTCTAATCCTTTCTCTTATTACTTCCATCTGGGTTGTTAAGTCTTTTGAGTTACTAGTGGTGTTCACCCCACAAGGGAAGTGATAAAGCTAGTCTGACAACTCAAGCTCTTCTGCCATCTCTAGCACATCAACTATTTCTAAAACTTAGTTACCAAGTTTTAATTTCTTTAAAAAAAAATTTGGTGAAGTAAAATAAGAGGAACTCCGGTCATGAACAAAATTGCCATAAAACCAATGCTTTTCATTACTTCAGCCATTCTGCTCCCTGACAGCCTGCCTGCTGTAGGGCCAAAGGCAGAATTTTTGCATGAAGGCAATAAAAGCAGCAGTGGTTCCTGCAGCCAGTCACCTCTTGCTGCAGAGGAACTGCCCACCTATGTCGTAGTTGCACTCAGGGCACTAGTGTATTTATTTCCTGGAGAGAGAGATAGGAAGCAGCAGTAGGAGTAAGGAGAGGAAAGGGCAGTGCTTCACTGGAGCTGTGCAAGAAGCACCTCAGACTGGAGACTTAAAAGTAGAAGGAATTTGTAGACTTACATTGAAGGGAAGGTGCAGACCCTGGCTGCTGCTCCTGGTCTGCAAGGCTGGGTGGGTGCATGGGGAATGCCAATGCAAGCTAGCCACACGTGCCCACAGGGCACGCTGCCATTGATCTCATGGAAAGCATCAGAGCATCTATATATCATATGTTAAGCTCTGTGGCAGGAGTGTCTTTGAAGTCTGGCTGTCAAATAGGCTGTTCTAAGATGGGTAAATAGCACAATTTACATCAAACATGTATTTACGTGTGCCAAACCTCTTTTTTTTTTTTCTGTGAAAAGAAGCAAAGCAATGAAATAGTATGACATCAGTGGATGTTAAAAGCTGAAACATCTTCTGTTCCTGACAGCTTCCAAGCTGCAGATTGCATCACCCCCTTGCCGTGGCCCAAGCAAGGCAGTGTGCTTTCCTCAAGTGCTTTTCCATTTACGTGATGTACAGACTTGGTCATGTGGGATTTGCTTTGTATCACGTTTGGGGGAGTGCCAGCCCTTGGTCTCAGCTGCACTCTTTGCTGGAACAGAGTTCAATGGGATTTGTGGCTGAAGCTGAGTTTTAGGGCTCCCCATTTTTCTGATGAACTTCTACAAGATAGGGAAAAGTCAACTTGATACATCCAGTAACTCATGAGGTGCACTTCCTTCAGCTGCTTTCAAAAACAAATCAAAACTCTTCACCTTTAAGTTGAACATGAGCTGTTGGTAGTGGGGCAAGAAGTGTTTTAGTTTGGTTTTGTGTTTTGTGATTTATTTTTTTAATACAGTATTGATAGCACTGAAAGCTGATTATAGGTTTTTGATTTTTTAGTAGCATGCTTTTTCTGATGAAAAGCACTGATCCAACCTTGTGATTAGTTTAATACTTAATACTAGGATGGCTACTGTCTCTTTTTGGAAGAGCTTATACTTTAATTGAAGTCTTGATAAAATGAAGAGTAAAGTATTAAATGGCATTGACATATTTCTGCCTTCAGCTTATAAAGCTAGCAGATCCTTTTTTAATATTATGACTGCTTTCTGTTCTCACAGATAGAGACCTTGGTCTGTTGCTGCTAAATAAATATATTTCTGCTGTGATTCCAATTCTAACATTTTTCTCCACTTCCTCAAGGTCACAGTGGCACCACATGGTTAGTAGCACATTGTTTTCCTTGGGGAGAAAAGATAGGAGAGACCATACTTGAAAACAGGAATTTATTCCAGAACGTGTTATTTACTTGTGAGCTTATACTTTTACTATGTTAAGGAGAAACTAGGAATACAGGGAGACTTCTCAATATTTTTCTAGCATCTTGCATTCCTTTTAAAAATGCTTTACTGTCACAGAAAACTAAGTAAGAAAGATGGTGTCTGCTTGAGTTTTCAGTGCCTGAAACTGGAAGGGACTAACCCATTTGCTGTGGTGGTTACTAGCTGAGACTGGAAGGTTATTGTCAATGTCAACAAAATTACGTTGCTGCTTAGGAAAACATGACAAACAGTCATCTTCACAAAGGTTTGAAAATGCTAACAGAAGATTGAACTTGCCCACTGTAGTACAAAAAAAGACTAGTAAGCCACGGGTAATGGCAGGATTTAACAAGACTGACCTTTAACCCGAGATGCCAACAAAGAGGCAATAGGCTGCAGCTGCTGGGTTGAAACCTCCTCTGAAATCTGTAAAGGGCTTCTGATGTACCAAGCATTCATTTGGATCAGCAAGACTTATTTGTATTTGAACTGCCTCATAAAAGTGAGGTCAAAATCTGAATATTAGCAAAATACTGTATTTTATGAAGTTTTGGCTTAGATTCTGCTTTAGTTCAGGGAGAAAAAATTGTATCTGTTCATCCTGTGGACTTTCCTTTTCTTGTGGCATGTCATTATAGTTCAAAATACAAGGTTGAACTCTGCCGTTGCTTCAAAGGCTTCCTAAAACCATTGACACCTATATTGCAATGCAAGATTTTCATCAATCCCTCGGTTTCCAGCAAGTTCAAAGATGAAACATGCATGCGGTCCTTCTGACATAAAATCAATGTCAAGATCCATGTGTCGCCACTTTCTCAGGGCAGAGTTCACAGGGCTCTCCAGTTATTGTCTCTGTCACTGGAGGAACTGTACCTTCTGTGAAGATCCTGCTTAAATGATACTTTGATAGCATAGTTAGATTAATAATTAACGCTGAGTGTGTTGTGTGGCCTTTCATGGAGGCCAGGATGTAAATGAGCAGGTAAGTGTTATTAAAAACTCTCTGCCTGCATCATACTAAAGGCTTATGGTTCATCAGCAACAAAAAAAGCGCAAGAAATCTGTAAAACGTGTTGGGTTTACCTGAGCCTTTAACTTTCTCTTATTTACAGGAATGGCAGGGGAGTTTTCAAGGAAGAGCAGATTCCTTGCAACTCATGAAAATAAAACTGGTATGAAAGTGGCTTTCTGGCCTTCCAGGAGGCTTTAAGAACAGTACACCAAAATAGCCCTCTTTTAACCAAGAGTGACTAAATAAGAAAAAGCAAACAAATTTTGTAAACTAAATGCCATGAGAGTTTCTTGTACTTCTGGCAGGTATGAAAACCACTCCAGTTCTTTGAAGAAAAAAATTTTGAGCTCTTGGCTGATATCTGTGCTAAGAAGAAACTGGAGGAATTGTTTCCTCTTTATGGCTTTAAGTGTCTGACCTCTCAATTGTATTTTAAGAGGTGGATGAGCAAAGTTCCTGACCTTTCTCTGCTTGCCACTCTCTTTGAGTGATTTGTTTTGGGCCAGACAGTTGTGCTGGGACATGCAGCACTGCAATGGAGTTAGGCACCTTGCAGGAATACGATGGGTTTGCCTGAGTATCTGTGGCAGAGCTGCAGAAGCAGGTAGAGCAAAAGCTACAGTTGGGTTTTTCCTCCTCCTGCTACAGAAGAGGAACATCTGCTCTTCTCAGCACTGGCTGACCAAGGATTTGGGAACAGGATGTGTGAATTTGTTAGCTGAACTAGGCATCCAAATATTTAACATCAAGCATCCAGCTTTTTGAGTGCTTTTATTACAATAAGCATGTGTATGGTGTAAAATGGCTATCACCTTGAAGCAGTGAATGCTTTCACATGGCTGCCTACTAGTAAAACTTCTGTCTGGGGAGTATTAGAGCATGTGAGTAGAACAAGAAAACAGCTTTGTTTAGAAATACAGCTTTGGTAATGTCTGATAAAGCACTTTCTAAAATAACAGTTGTTAGAGCTTTTACACAATACCGCTTTCACCCACTTCTGACATTTAAACATTGAAATAGTATTGAGTCAGTGCTGCAGAATGTTTTCATGATGACTGTATTACTCTGAGGAGTCTGATCAAGGAGCCAAAAACTGAATAACCTCATGCACTTTTTCTCCTGCTGCATCATCTGTTGGAAAGTTTCTCTCAAGGCGCGCATTCAGGAATTTTGATGAAGTACCCTGACATAGTATGTCCTAGAAAGTGGCTTAATGAGTTTACAGTGCAATCCTGACTTGAAATAGAGGTCATGTTTTAAATGTCAAAAGTGCCTGAGTGGGTGATAAAAGTGAGCCTTTGTTGTAATCCACTTCTGTTAGCTATGTTGGCTTATGGTGCTACAAGTGAACTGTACTGGGCTTTCCTGTAGGTAAGACTAATAACTACAATTTATTAATTGATGTAAATCTGTCAAGACATTAAAGACTTGATCTGCAGAAGTGTGGTTTTAACAGCTGCAAATAATAGGAGGAATAGCTTGAATTCTGTGGTGGATTTTCAAGGTTGGAGACAGGAAGAAATCCTCTGAATTATAAACTTGGCATACCTGTGTGAGAGTTCAAGATGCACTCCTGCCATTTTCCTGAATGAAACTGAGAAACATTCAGTAGGTGCTCTGTGGGAACCCAGCTTGTCCTCCCTCTTGCTCTGGGAAAGCACCAGGATATGTGAGAGGGGGCGAATAGCTTTGTTCTGTTTTGCTTGTTCGTATATTCAGCAGGCTTGACAGTTCTCCATGATGTGCATGGTAAAAAAACATGCACACAAGTAGCTAAGGAGCTCATTAAATAGCCTTTTTTTCTGAAACTTAAAAAATGCAGTCTCAAGCTTAATTGTTTACATGTTCATCTCTGTGCCTGCCCTGTTAGGCAGCAGCAGCTCTGTTCTTCTGGTGTGGAAGAATGATAGCTGGCAGGTCTTTACTCCTGATCATGTGTGTTGGAGGCACTGAAATATTTTTAATGAATGACGCTAGCTGCTAAAATATCCTGCAATATTTTTCTGCTACTTGTTTCCTTCCGCTCCTGTTAGGTTTCATATATTAGAAAAGTGCTTCACTAACATGTTATTACAACTGACGATGGAAACCTACAGATCAGGAGGGCTAAAGGTTCAGACTTTGACATAGTTATTGCATTGATTAAATCTGCTTTTTTATAGGTAGTCACACTAACTGAGGTTTGCCTGTCTGTACTCGAATATACTGTATTCCAGATACCCTGTCTGGCAGTGGTGTGTGCAACACTGAACTTTGAGTGACCTATCTGAATAGATTAGGGATGAATACAGTGAATATCCTGTCTCAGTATCTATAAAAGACATTGCACAGTAAGTGTGGCACTGCTGTAGCACACATGGTTTTCTGCTAGGCAGGCAGAGAATGAAAAGTTTTGAACTCGGTGCAGGGCAGATGGTTTACTGTTGTCATTGCATCTGCCAGAGCATGAGATATGGAGAAGGAAATAGCAATACTTAAATCGGATGTACTTAAAGAAGCAGGTGAAAGATGTTCAGATGTTCCCTCTGATGATATTGCAACCAAATTAGTTTGTCAATAGTGAAGGAGGGGAGAGAAATATGAAGAGCTGTTCTTGGTGTGAAGCTTGATCAGGTGCTTCTGTTCCATCAGCTGGGTCTGAGGGCTAGGGACAGAGTCAGGGGTCACAGCTCCTTAGCCACTGCTAATAAAGCCTGCTTCTGAACTTGAAGAAAGTTTGCCTGGCTCTTTGTCTGCTTTAACATCAGAGTATGCCCTGGGAAAATCAGCTGGCAAAGTCATGAATGATCTTTATGGCAGAAATTAGACCAGAATGATGTCATAGAATCATAGAATCAT
>NW_008599847.1:0-1234 GCF_000691845.1 Merops nubicus
AAAGAAACAGTCTCGTCTGTTACAGTGAGTATAGTTCATAATCAACATTTTTAATATTACATATTTTAATCTTTGAAACCCCTGTAGGTGTATAACATTTTGCTTCATCCTGTGTTGTAGAAGATCATAACTTTTCCAAGTTTCTTGTGGAAATTCTTTACCTATTTGCATTAAACCATCAGTGGAAAAATAGCTCAAGCATTTTGAGAGAAGATAAAATATACACTCCATCTCCACCTTAACACCATCACCAATATTTTAAAATAAACTTGAACTACTTCAAAATAAAATGTTGCACCATCATTCTTTTCCCGATTAAGAAGTATACTCCACTGAAATGTCCATATTTGCAGAGGATATGCAATCATGCTGAGTATTTCATACCTTTGGAGAGCTCCAAACATATAGGTAAGCAAGTTGACTCTTTTTCCAAATTTTAAAAGAAACTGTTTCCAAATAGTAACAGAAGCATGACTTATTAAATAAGCATAACGGATATCCACAAGACTGAGTCCTTTTGTAGGGAAGTCCCTGGAAGAAAGATTTTCTACTATATTTTGTGGATAGGGTTTTATCATAATCTAGTCATAGAGCTAGTCAACTTCAGATTAAGCACATAAGAGCCTTTGACTGCAGCAAATCAGAGAGCCTAATTTCCACAGAGATTAGTGGTTGATTGACTTCTTAATTAAATCAAACTTCAGTGTGAAATGATATTTCCTGCAGCCTCTTGTCACTGTAATTCGTCCATGCCATTAAAATGCTTTGGGTTGGAAGGGACCTTAAAGATCATCTAGTTCCAGTCCCTGTGCCATGGACAGGGATACCTTCCACTAGATCAGGTTGCTCAAAGCTCCATCCAACCTGGTGTTGAGCAATTCCAGGGACAGCGGCACCTACAAGTTGTCTGGGCAATCTATTCCAGAATCCCACCACCCTCACTAAAAAATTTCTTCCTACTATCTAATCTAAATCCACCCTCTTTCAGTTTAAAACCATTATGCCTCAACCTATCGCTATGGTCCTTGATAATATGTCCTTCCTCATCTTTCCTGTAGGTCCCATTTAAATACCAGAAGGCTGCACTAAGGTGGCCCCAGAGCCTTCTCTTCTTCAGGCTGAACAACCCTAACTCTCTCTTAACCTGTCCTTGTAGCAGAGGTGTTCTGGACCTCTGATCATTTTTGTGGCTCTCCTCTGTACCCACTTGTAAGAGTCGGTCAGAAGAAGAATA
>NW_008599848.1:0-4075 GCF_000691845.1 Merops nubicus
TGGAGATGAGTGCCGTAATGGCAGCTTTGGGAGCAGCCAACCTTATTATCTGCTCAGTAGCCTAACTAGAGACCTAATTCAGGTGCTGTAATCTAGAGGACACTCCTATGATCCCTTCCCTTCTGCTGATGATTAATTCCTGCCATGATTATTTTTTGTAGGAAACACTTCCATAGTTGTGTTTCCTTAAATGATTATTGGAAGAAATGCTTGTTTGCCAAAAACACATGGGTGTAAGTCATATGGTATTCACAGTAAAGTAGTTGTTCAGCTTTGCTTGCAATGGAATGGCAAAGGGTTTGAGAGAGTCTTGGCAGTGCTGTGTGTGAGGAGGTGCTGGTGGAGACATGGCAAGTGTTTTGTCAGTTCCCAGGGTTTATTGTTGGCCTTCTGAAAGTAGGTCTGGAAGCGTCTCCTTTTTTGGATATCAGTTCTCGTGGACTCCATCTGGAGAATTTTGGGTTGGTCAGTTTGCTTTCCTCTTGCATGATGTTGCCTGTGAATTCTCACCTTCCTTGTCATGATGAGGTCAGTGTAAGATCAATGAGAGTCCAGCCTCAATGCAGGAGAAGAGGGCGTTGTGTGGTACATGTGGTTGGGTGGTGTTTTAATATTGTGCCCAGTACCAAGGGCCCTGCCGTTTACACAAGTCCCCTTTTCCCCTGTCCTGAAAGGGGATGTGAATTTTCAGACAAATTTGTCTTCTAGCAGTAGTCATGGAAGTGCTAAGATGTTTCAGGGGGACTGTACCTAAGAAAGGCTGTGTGAAATGTCATTTTTTCATCTCTATGTCCTTGTAAGAATGCATTGTAGAGTTTCCTTCTGGTTGTATTAAGCTTTCCCCAGCCCTGACCAACTTTTTATGTTCATAATGTTTTTTGCTCATTTGAAGTCATTGCTGATCTTTTGCTGCTGTGCCTGTACTGCCTGGGAGGGTATTTTTGTCAGGAGTTTCTGGGTTTGGTACTTGTTATTTGAAATCTGTGCAAGGAAACCTCTTGTTTAATGCCCTCTCACATCTGATACCGCTTTTCCTGTGAGTGGGAGTTGAGCTGTGTAATGCTGATGGCCTTTAGAGAATGCTACATTTCTTGAAATGAGTCTGCTGAGCAGAGAATTCTCTGTCCGTGCATCTGAGTTGTGATCCTAAGGAGAAGCTGTGCAAGAACCCTTTAATTTAATGGTGCCTGTCTGCAAAGTTCTCTTTCCTGTTGAGTGATGTTTGAGCATGCATTGTATCTGCATGGAGCCTGTGCAGGTAGAAGAGTTCACTGAGCTATAGTCTGAACTGTTGAAAAGGTAGGTGTAAGTGTTCAATTTTTTCTGATATTAGCCATAGCCATGATCCTGTGCATGTTCCTTTTCTTCTTGTCCGAAGAAATGATTTGCAGAACTGTGCCTCTATTTGTTTCTTATGTTGTAAAACTGGTTTTGTAGATACTTGTAAAGAGGAGAGATCTGTTAAAATGATCATTCTGGGTGGAGCAGTTTCCATCTTTACCTTTAGAGGTGCCCAGAAGTCAAGACAAAGACTTGGATATACTTCTGTTTCCCTAAACTGTCAATGTGTGAAATGCTCTTTTACATGTGCCTAACGTATGGCCAAGATTTGTCTGCTGTCTGTGGTGCAACTAAAAGCTGTGAATGCAGAGGAAGGAGGGTGAGAAATCATCTTTGAACTGGGAAAATGGTGGCTGAATGTGGTTTTGGCTGGGCAACAGGTTGATTTCCAGCACGGTGACAAGGCCTGTGCCATCTTGTAGCCATACAGGACATTATTCACAATAAATGTACATGTGGAATGGTGATGTGTGGGTGGAAGAGCTTGTAAGTCCTCTGTGAAACCTGCTTTATCCAAATTATATCTCCCTGCAACTCCTCTAGAGTTTCTTCACAGTTGTGATTAGATATATTTTCTGGTCTCAGTTTCCTGGAACATTGTGGTTCCCTTTCCCCAGTTCTGGGTACAGCTTTTGCATTTGAAACCGTGCATGTTTTTTGGTAGGAAATACTGACTTGAAGCCCCCAAGACAGACTTATAGGTGTGAGGAGAATGAAGCAGAAGCTAACAGAGAATGTGTTCTCTTTTCTCAGAGGACTTGGTTTGAGAAAGACGCCCGTGAGAAGGTACTTATGGCTACTGCTTCATATCTGTGGGAGCTGAGCAGGCCACAGAGCAGGAAAAAATGCTGAGAGCTGAGGTGTACTCCTCCCATCGTGAGCAGACAGATGTACCTGCCTTCTTGCTGTGATCACAGTGTGTTAACCTCAGTGAACTATTCTTGCCAGTTTTGAGAAGGTCAGAAGTAAACCTGTCAGTTGTATGGGGTTGGAGGGAAGACTGGGAAGAGGACTTTTGGGAGGAGGCCTCGAAAAAGAGATGGTAGTTTTCTTGATTGTCATAGTTAAAGCCACCTTGCGCCTGCCAGAGTACCATGCAATTTGGGCTCCTGCTTCTCAGGGGAGAGACCTGTCTCAAAAGGGGAGGAGAATCCTTGCCCAAGAGTTGGCAGGGCTGATTCACAGGTCTTTAAACTAGATGTGAAAGCGGCAGGGCGTGGTGCTTCTAGGATCATCCATTATATGCAACAGGACAACATGCCAGGGTCAGAGGAATGGCAGAACAACAGGATAGGAGTCAAGGAACACCCTCAGGGATTAAAGAGCTGTCCCTCTAAGATGATAACACGTTCAGCAGCCCAGCTGAAGTGCCTCTACACCAATGCACACAGCAACGAACAGGGAGAATTGGAAGCCACCATGCTGCAGCAAGGCGATGCAGTAGTGGCCATTTCCGAAGCTTGGTGGGACAAATCCTGTGAGTGGAGAATGACTATCAATGACTACAAACTGTTCAGGAGGGACAGGAATGGAAGAAAGGGTGGCAGTGTTACCCTTTATGTTAAGAAATTGATGGGTTGTGAAGAGCTGTTCCTCAAAAATAGCCGTGAGAAGGTTGAAAGCTTATGGGTAAAAATCAGAAAACTGAGAAGACAAAGGGGACCTTGTGGTTGGGGTATACTACCGGCCACCTGGGAGATTATCAATGAGGCCTTCTTATTCCAGCTACAGGAGACATCGCGCTCGCAGGCTCTCATCCTACTAAAGAGTTTCAACCACCCCAATATATGTTGGAAAAGCTGCTTGTTGAGCTGTAGGCAATCCAGGAGACTCCTGGAGTGCCTTGATGACAACTTCCTAAGGCAGGAAATAGCCACCCCTGGGATAGCCCGAGGGGATGCAGTACTAGACCTGATGGTCACAAATGCTGCTGAACTCATCAGGGACATCAGTAGAGGAGGCAGCCTGGGCTGCAGTGATCATGTGTTAGTGCAGTCACTGTCCTAAGGGGTATTAAGGAGATGAAAAGCTAAGTCAGGACCCTAAGTTTTAGGAAAGCAAATCTCCTGCACTTCAAGGAGTTCGTCAGTAAGACTCCCTGGGAAAAAGTCCTTAGGGACAAGAGAACGGAGCAGAGCTGGCAGATCTTTAAGGATGCTTTCCTAGAGTGCAAGAGCCCTTGCTTCCCAGCTGTAGGAAATCGCGTAGGGAAGGAAAGAGAGCAGCATGGCTGAGTTGAGACCCGCTGGTCAAACTAAAAGACAAGATGAGACTGCACACACAGTGGAAAAGGGGACAGACATCCTGGGGGGAATACAGGGACATTGCCCGGTTGTGTAGGGATAAGGTGAGGAAGGGCAAGGTGCAGCTGGAGCTGAACTTGGGAAGAGATGCAAAGAAAAACAAGAAGGGCTTCTATAGGTACATAAACCAGAAGAGGAAGGTCAAGGAAGGCACACACTACCTGAGGTAGAGCGATGGGAAGTTAGTAACAACAGACGAGGAGAAGGCTGAGGTCCTGAATAACCTTTTTCTCTCAGTTTTCAATACTAACTTCTTTCCTCACTGCTCTCAAGTGGATGGCCTGAGAGACAGGGACCAGCGAGACAAAGCCCCTCCCACAGTTAATGTGGATAAGACTTGTGAATACCTGAGGAACCTCAACATAGACAAGTCCATGTGACCCGATGAGATGCAGCCCAGAGTACTGAAGGAATTGGCTGATGCAGTCAAC
>NW_008599849.1:0-5333 GCF_000691845.1 Merops nubicus
ACAACACCAGTCCCAGTACGGACCCTTCAGTATGGAGTCTTCAGGGTACGTTCTGGGCCCTCTCAGGTACCCTGACCCAGCTCTTTACCTTGTCCTAAGGCAACCAGTTGACACCAGAAGAGAAGGCATCAGGAGAAACACAAAACTTTTAGTTCAAGTGTATTCCAGAATATTGACTTTCACCCAAGGCAGTCTTTGGGGATCTCACATATGGACCCTCTGAATAAGCAGAAGCAAATTTTAAGAAAGGAAGACATTTATTGGCTGGTATGAATAATATTTTTTCCCTTGGGGTAGATCTGTTATCACCGAGTGGTAGAAATGAGACTAGTCATCAATCTCTCTAAAGATGGCTGCACAAGCCTTCATTTGAATGGACAGTGTGCTGGGTGGTGTAATTCTGAACTGCCTGGAGCCGTTGCAAATTTGTTGAATAGGAGGCTGAACGGCCAATATAAATTCTCTCCCCCCGTCCCCTCCCCTCCCCCAGCCAAGTTTCAAAGCCTAAGAGGAGTGAAATACAACAGGCTGGTGAAATACAAGTGGCTGGCTGAAGAAGGAGCCCTCAGAGTCTGTAACATCAGCACCATCAGACCATCATCAGCCAGAACTCCAGTTTGGAACCAGCTGTAGCACAAGGTCAAGAAGGCAAAGTTTAGGGCAGAAGCTGTGCATAAGGCATTGTCAATGAGTTGATTTGTCAATTCAATGGATAGCTATGGAGTTCTACAGGGAGGTCTTCCTGTTCCTGCCTTCTACCCCAAAGATTTACTTGCAAGGAGTACAGTCAACTTTGCATGTTCTTAGACACATTGTGGACTTGAAGATAGTGAATTCAAACTCAGTGGCATTGTTGTGTTTTTCTGGCAAGTCTTTTCTTAATCAGTATAAATGATTTCCATCTACAGCAGAATTGAATCCAGACCAGAACAGAGGATCTCAGTCTGCTCATTTGTGGGAGGGCTCAGATTGGGATGTGGCTCCAGCCTTTTTGGCTTAAACCCATTTCTTGTCTGTGTTGTGGTTTTATGAGTTGATATAGCAAGTATGTGACATTTGCTCTCTTTTTGCTTCTCTTTGAGTTTTTAGCAAGGCGAGAGTTCCTGCTGTAGTATAAGGCAGAAAACAGCAGAAGAAGTCTGAATAATAACAGGCATTCAGTGCAGAATTCTCCACGCCTGGAGAGCAACAATTATTTGCAGCCTCCTAAAGGTTAAGGATGTGATGCATGTTAATGCGTAGACATTTGTGGTTATTCATGAAACAGTTCCTTTTGGGGAAGAGCTGAGATAGAAACATCATTTTCCCCAGTAGATGTTACCAAGCTAAGAAGTCCCTTTCTGTATGTCAGGAGTTTCTAAAGGGACAGCATTACTAGCACAAAGAACCAGTCTTATTCAAGAATCTCAGTACAGTCATGTGAAAGATCAGACTGAGTTCAGACAAGTTCTTTCTGGTAGTTACTTCGAAACATGAAAAAGCCATCTAAAAAGGAAATTCAAAGATCCTTTACTGGACTCACAATCCTGGTGTTTTTAGTCAGATGGAGATCTGAATTTGATATGACGACTTCAGTGCTTAGAGATGAGTGACACCATCCCTCCATCTGGGACAGCACAATCTCTTTAAAAATACATTTGCTAGGCAATGTATCCATCTGCTCATGACCACAGAGAGGAAATAGTTTGGATTCTGGAGAAAAGCTTCAAATACAAAAAAAAATAGCAGGTAGTCTCCTGATGTGTTAGGGTATTGTCAGTTTTGCACTGTAAGTGGGATTCATCACATCTAGTTTTAGGCAACTGAAAGATAGGCATCTAATCTAATCTAATCTTATTTAGTTGCCTGAGCATCTCTTCTATACACTAGAGAGAGATGGATGCTTCCAGCAAGTTACTTATCTAGACAGCTGAAGGATTCACTTTCTGGGTGGTCCTGACTCTTTCCAGTGGCTATGTAGGTAACATGGAAAACTAATATGCACTAGACACCTAGGTTTTAGGTGAACTGAATCCCTCCCTATATTTCGTCCCATTGTGGTGTGGAAAGGTAGTGCCTCAGTTGATACAGATGCTATGGGAGACATTAAGTTGAACCAAGCTAGTCAGGAGTGGTGGTCTAAACGTCTGTCCATTAAAGTCTGTGACACTGAATATTTCTCTTAAAAAACTCAGGTAAGCAAACAGTGCTGTACTAAAGTATGAAACACACCCTTGTGTGAGCCACAGGAACATTATCTGACCACTTAAAATTCCTCAGAGCCATGCAGCTGTTGTGGTTAAAAGCAGTCCGATGTCATTTAAGACTAAGAGTTTTAGATATCTTGATTTCTAAAACTACCTACAATTCCTTTCTGTTATGCTTTTGATTTTTTTTTTTTTTTGGTTGAACTTTTAATATTGTCACCCATGTCCCATTAGTGGACCCTAACTATCATAAGGCACCAGCTTCAGGACTTATCCACAATGTCTCAGTGAACAAGGCATTTACGCAGAGCTCACGCGTTTGTGCTGGGCCTTGCTGCAGCGTTGAAGTGTAAGGAACAGTAAAAGATGGATACCACAGAGAATGTTTTGCTTGACCCTTTTGTATTTCTTGGTAATAAGCAATAGGTGAGAATTCACCCCTTCCTTTCTCCTCAGAGTATTTGAAATATAAAGTGTTGGGGTTTTTTTTTTTTTTTTTTTTTTTTTAATTTCCTACACGAAATGTCAGAAGCAATTAAAAAGAAGAGAAGTTGGAACAGTTCCCTTTTGGCCAGTGCCAACTTCACTCATGCTACAGTGACCGGGCTCTAATTGATACTTTCTTTGCTGCCAAATATTCCAGATAGGCATCTAAATTCATCAAATAAGTACTACTGTGTGTGTATAGGCCCCTCACATGCTCCTGATGCATCTGCTCTATTATACCTGCCTAAAAATGACAGCAGCATTGAACTGCTGCAGCTGAAAGGCTTGTCAGCACTGTAGCACTCAGAACCTGTCTTGTGAAGATATTATACAAAATATGAAGAAATAATGGTCAGCCACGTATTTCAACCTTCAAACCTCAGTCAGTCTTCATACACTTGCATATATCTCCTTGATCCACAGTAATGTTCAGAGAGTGGGATTTAACTGTGTTGCATATTTTACATAATGTTTAAGCTAAAGAAACCATTTCCCCCTCATACTGTCTGCTGTGCTTAGGCAAGTAAATAAGAATTTGAGAAAATAGAATGTAAAATTTCTCAGGTAAAACTAAGAGTAATTTGATGAATGCTTTGAAGTCTCTTTGCAAACACTGCAGGAGGTATCACAAAAACATACAGAGTTTGTTAGATCCAGATGGCCAGTATTATGGCATAAAAACTAAGAGACAATTATGCCCCGATTTAAAAGGAATAGACTATTCTAAATGCAATTAGATAGTTCACCAGTGTCAAGGGAAAGCTTCCAAATACACAATATCCAGCTGGGAAAGGTAGGAAATTACAGTGATACATTGTCCTGTTACCAATTTTTATCCTAAAAAGTACTTTGCATTTCCTCTGATAAATTTGATTTACCTTCACAGAGGAGATGCTTTTAGACACCAGTTTTGTCTGTATGGTGAAAATGTTGATGTGGCAGACCCATCAGACTGAATCTAACAAAATTTTCTTCTATGAATATCAGCGTGCTTTAGTTGACCTCAGCAGAGCAGTATGGGTCCATACCAAGAGCAGACATGGCCCGTTCTTGAGAATATCCTTTAATTCAACTTGGTTTTGTCCAAAAGCTTAAATGCTGCATCAGTTTGTTGGAAGCCATCTAAAGAGCTCTTACATCTTCAAATACCATAGAGAGCTCTCTGTTTATCTCTCAGCATGTTTCCTATAGGCAAGGCAGACCCAAAAAAGTTTGCAATTTATTGTTTCACCTGTCTTTCAGTAAGAATGGCAGCACACTGCCACTGTGAGCAGTGAGGTCTCTTGTTTTATTGTAACTTGGACAGCATGCTAGCTTTGGGAGCCTCCACAGAAAGTCTTTTGGCTTTCCACAGTAATATTTTGCCATAACTACCAGACACACCTCTGTCTCAGCACGTTTGGTGCTGAAACTGAGCACCTCTTCATGCCCACTTGCCCCTTAAAATAAGGCTTAAGATAAAGGTTTACGCGATGGATCAATTAGGGCATTCTGAAAGTGGTTTGTTTTCGTGACTGGAAGAACAGAACACATCCACAGGCTAGCTACTCATCTACTGATTTTTATACAAAACTCCCTCTTGCCCATATGTCGACACTGCTAGAGTTATGAAGTTGAATACCTGTTAGGAAGCACCTTAGGTTGGCTCTTTAGCCTTAATCCGTGGGGTATTTTTGCATATGCATTTCTGAAATTTTTAGTAATTGCTAATTATCCTTTAATTTTACTGCCAACAAAATAATAAATACAAAGTACTTGAATAAAATTGCAGGGAAGAAAATACCCAATTCTGTTTCTGAAGCAAATGTGAATAGATATTATCTTAGCTCAGGGTATACTTTTCCAGCAGCTGATAAAGAAAGGAATTTTCCTCCTTTCCATAATGCAAAACATCACTGGTAGTTCTGAATTTAGTCAGAACTGGTTTTTATTTTCTTATTAAAATGCTCATTAAATATAATTTTATAAGCCTATAAATTCTGATTTTGATTAAATGAGACCTATTATTTTTTCAGTTTAGTCTGTACTTTTTAGGTTTCACAACAGAAGATATTCCCTTAGTTTATCAGATAATTTTGAGGAAAATTGTCTTTTCCAAACAGACGTTTTGCAGGCTCCAAAGAGATCAAAGACAGACTAGAATGTCCATTAAAATGTTTGGACTCCAAAATTGTGGCACTACAAAATCACTATGCTATATACCACCAAAAAAGATAGTATTTGTTGAAAATTGCTCCTGTTTAGCATTTTAAAGCCACTAGATTTGAGGATTTTTTTATAAAATAGTGTACCTACATACGTTCCTTAATCTTCAGGAATAACGCCGCAACAAAAGGATATGAAAAAGTAAGAGTAGCATGCAAAGTAACTTTAAAAAAGAGATCAGAAGTGTCTTGTCTAACCTTTCACTTTAAAATGTAATAGCCAAAAGGATAGGAACACAGTAAAATAATATTTACATGCCAGAATTACTTTTGGCATCTGTTCTTTATTGATGATAATATTTATTGCCATCTGGATTTCCTAATTCATTTTTTTGATATTGCTTATCTGGGGTTGCCATAGGACACAAACAACTGGATTAAATTCCATCATGTTGTGTCACTGTGACTCATTTATTTTTTTCTTATCTATGAAAATCTCTTGTTGTAAATAATGCCT
>NW_008599849.1:5364-15570 GCF_000691845.1 Merops nubicus
TTTTGAGGTACTTTGCTCTCTTGCAGAAGTGGTGTGGTTTTCTCTCTTGCTTTTCTCTGTTCCTTCTTTTTATTTTCCTCTTTTATTTCTCTGCGATTTCCTCTTCCTTTTCTTCTTTTTGTTTCCTGTTTCTTAGCCCCACAAAGGCTAAGTAGCCTTATAGACGTGTTTTAGCCTAATCTATGGGATGTAAAGATATGTTTATTATTGCCATTATAATAATAATGATAACAATGCATTTTATAGTGTGAGAGGTCAGTTAAACATCATTTAAACTTCCCAACTGAGATTTCAGTCCACTTAATTCAGAGAGTTTGACCTGAAGACATTGGGACAAGGATTTGTGGCTGATTCCCTGGAACTGTATAGCTTTGTGAACACATAAGGGATGGAATGTTTTCTGGTTATTAGGATGCCTAATATATTGGCTGTCTTTAAGCTTTTGTACAGTGTCTGAAGCCTAATAGTCCTGTATGAGATTGTAGTTCCTACATATAAAAGCAATAATTGCAGAAATATGATTTATTAGTCAATATGAAAAGTAATGAGTGGAAAATAGACTATATTTCTTTTCTGCTGGGCCAACATCAGTGATTGATCTTTTAAAGAATTGTTTTATTATAGAGCTAAATCATACACACAGGACTTTCTTTGAAACTGGTGGTTTTCTTTTTTTTCAAACTGGATATTTTAGGAGTATCAATTCAAATGTAGCTGGAAGCCTTTCAAAAATGTAGATTCAAATCTGCCTCAGATTTTGGGTCAGACCACAGTGTGGCCATTTTGTGCATATTTATTTGAAAAATGCTATTTTTTTCATTGCCAATGGCAAAAGCTAAAAGGAGATTCCCTGTTTGTTTCATGAGAGGGGAGTTCGGACAGTGAAAATGGTTACTGTTCCACTGCAGAATCTTAGCATTGCACAGATATTTTGCTTTCAGAGGTTTTGCTCAAATTTTGTACATTTTTAATCTTTCAAAGCAGCATGCAACATACTGCTGCAAATGTAATAGATACTATTCTAATCACTCAGGACTAATTTTTAATTATAAGATTGAGTAAAGAGACATTCCTTTAAGCGAGCTGCTACAAAACAGAGGGGAAGCCTCTGACATTGGAGCAGAAATCCTTGACTGCTGTGTGACTCTAAAACCCATCTGAACCTCACCTAGCCTTCCCTGTACCTGTCTCAAAGGCATGTCTCTGGAAGTGACCTGTATAGGCATAAGTGCACCTACCACAAAGGAAGAGATCCCGTAGCTTTGCAGGGTGTTCCTCTGTGGGCCATGAAGGGAGCTGGATGTTACCACAGCATTGTAAGGGCACCACCTTAAATATGTAAACACAAAGGGGAAGCAGAATGCAGGACTAGCTCTGGTGCTGTTCATGGAGGTCAAAGCTGAGGCACAGAGGATATGGACATACTCTGGGCAAACCCATCCTGACTGTGTCTAAGTATCTAGTGAAGAGGTGGAGGAACTGACTGGTGAGACAAAGATCTAGGGAGATACACCTTGTTGGTATGTCAACAGGAACAAACTGGCATTATCTAGGTCGTTCTAAAGGGATCAACAACCTTATGTTGGGTGAAAGAGCAACTGCTGCATTCTAGGTGCAAGCTAGGATGGAATTCTTTTGGGAACAAATAAATGTAAGCATGCATGTGGGAGCTGGTCTTAGTATACTGTACTGCATGTATAGAAAACTGATATTAAAGACACAAACTGAATTCTGTCATGATCTGTGTGTGAAAAAAAAAGCAAAACAAGAGAACTCATGAAAACACACACACACACCAGTGTGCTGCTTCTTATGCTAGCACTGTAATGCTTACAGTGTTTTCAGAAGCAGCCAACAATTCTAAAAAATGCCACTGACATATTTTCAGAAATATTTTCGGCATGGCTTATGACAATATTTAGTCCAAGGAACTTGCAAAGCCTGTTGAGTCCAGTGTCTGGCTACCATGGTTGGAAAAGGAGAAGGAGTGTTGCAAAGGCAGATCAGTGGTGATTCTATGCAGCTTCATCCTAGTTCAACATCCTGTTTGTACTGGCCTGAATTTTACTCTGCTCCTGGGTGGTGGTACTAGAGAGATACTAGAGAACGTTTCATGAAGCAGGTACTTGAATCACTCTCTGTCAGGCTTCTCAGCAGTGTAAACTTCCCCTTTGTTGTGCTCCCACTTGTTGCTTACTGTCGTGTTCAGCTGTTAATATGCTCATAATTAATGAGATGATGAAGTAGCTCCTTGTAGAATGATGCTTTCATGTTGTCCGTTTTGTTCTGCTTGATGTTGCATGAGGAGAATCTAGAACTGGAAAATCTAAGTAAAATTCATAAGAATGCTTCACTAGAAAAACATAATTGGGTTGAGATTAGGTTGTTAAATGGTATAAACTGAGATACGATCTACAGTATACAGTCTTCTCCTGTGTACACAATCTACAGTACGCAAGACTTTTTTTGTTTTGCTGCTCCACTCAGATGTTATTGACACTTATCCTATTGACCATAGATATGCATGCATTGGAGAACCTGAGAACCACAGTGATTTGATGATTTTTTTTTTTGTGTATGCTGAGACTTGGGTTATTTTGAAGTGGTTTTGTGCTAATTCAAAGAGCAGATATTTCTTCTAATTAAAATCTATTAACTTTTGAGACTAGAAGAAAACATTTACTGTCAGTCAGTCATGGGCCTGCCCAGGTTCCTTAAAAATAAACAAAAACTGTCCCCAAAACATATATGTGTATAAACAGTGAAAGGAGCAGTGACTGGCCAAACCAGGTGCACATACAGATTTTATCTTTATGGTGTATTCTAAGAGGCACTGAAATACGTGTTTATCACTGTTGTAACAAAGATGAGGGGAAGGTTATTTATTGGTTAGAGTTACTTTTGGCTGTCTCTGAGAGTCAGCAAGTAAACAGAAAGGACAATTAATATGCTCCCATAACAAGTTTACTGCAGAAGGCCATGGCAAGGATTCACAGTCCCTTCTTAGGACAGATGTACCTTGTAAGCATTAGAAGCCAAGCAATGGCTACTTGATATTTTATTCAGTGAAAGATAGTCTTTTTATTTCTCTGACATCCCTCCCTGCCAACTCTTTTTACTTTTTAATGTTGTCACTGATTGTTCTTACTTGTATTGAATTTCTTTGAAGATCTAAGGGTTTGTTTTCATGTGTTTGGGCTGATTGTAATATTTTTGGTGCTGCCTAGTGAGCTCCTCTGTGACAAACAAAAAATATTCAAAAGAAATAAAGAAAGGCAGTGTCCTGGTTTCAGTTAGAACAGAACTAATTCTGCTCAATGATTTTACTTTCCAGGTCGGTCTCTTCTAAGTAGCTGCACTTTCTGAAGTTAATGGCAGAATTTCACAGACAGTGTCTACTAGCAGCGATAACGTTCAATGTTTAGAGTTACTGCTGTGTGCAGAAGGGCTCTTGCTTATACTTGCTCCCGTGCAGACCAAGGTCACTGATAAATCTTGTGTACCACATTGGGGGATACAGAAAGTAAAAGGCTGCATCTGCTGGCAGGAGTGGACAGGACGGGCGACCTTAAACTAACCGGTGAGGGATTCCATCCCATATATGTCATATTCAATATGAAGCTGAGTGATCACAAGGGTAAAGCCTCTTCTTCAATGGCCAGTGTCCAAGGAGGACTCTGTCCATTATGTGTGTATTTTATTTTATTTTATTTTATTTTATTTTTTAATCCTTATTCATATGTTCCTGAACCCAGCTCCTGTATTTGGTTCCTGAATCTGGTTCCTGTCTGCTGCTGAGTCTAGTCTGGGACTTCTCCAACGCTTGCTCTGCAGCATCAGTGGTAACAGTGATGTAATTGCCATCACGGGGTTGGTTTTGATATTGGTTTTGTATATATTTTTTTAATTGCAATTATTTTCATATTAAAGCTGTTTCAGTTTTCCAGTCAGTCTGTTTCCCTTATTCCCTTTCTAGTCTCCATTGGAAAGGGAGGGGTGTTAATAGAGAGTGTCTGTCACTCATCTGGTGGCCAGCCTGGCCCTAGCCCTTGACAGGAGGGAATTTTCTCCTGTGGAATCGTTACAGTAGCAGTCACAGTCAGAGGCCAGTCTCCTGCAGCCTCTCTTGAAGCCTGGGCCGAGGCTGCTGAGAGGATCCCACAGAGTGGGCAGAGCTGGGCTGTTGAGGGGAGCACTCTGCTGTCACCACACTGTGTCATGCTTGACATTAGAACAAACATAGCAAGGGGTAAGAATTTTACTCAGGAGCTGCGGAGATCTGTAGTTAACACGAGTGTTTGTATGTACTGAGGAGTACCTGTCTGCCTACAGGACAGAACAGACACCTCAGCATTTACTTTGTTTAGCAGCTAACAGAACTAAGCATAATGTCTTGTTCCTTCGATTTCGAAAAGAGAGAAAAATATTCTGGAGAGTTCTAAGCCCTACGCTCTCCTACATTTAAGCTCTGCATTCAGCTTTAAATGCTACTTGTGTTTGCAGTCTGACTACAACCCCTAAACTATGCTCGAAGACACCTTTGAGCATAAGGTGCACTGGTCCCTACCTATGCAACGACTGGAAGAGCAGGCAGCACAAACAGAGGGAAATGCCACTAAACAGACTAGTATAATATTTCTTTTAAGCCTTACTTAATGAGAAATCTTGTCTCACAAGTTAAGCTTTGAGGAAAAGCAAGAATTAAGCCTTTCTTTTAGTATTTTGACATATCTTTGTAAAATAATCACAAAAGCAAGGGCTCTGTTGTCTTCATAATTTCTTTTAGTACTTGTAAACGTATACTCTCCCATCCTGTATCATGTCACAAAACAAAGCCAGGTTGAGATGAGAGTTATTAAACACTGAATTTTCCTTCTATTAAAATCTGAGCAGAATGAATTACGTGGGACTTTCCATAATGACAGGGTAAGGACATGCTCTCAACATATTGTGTGGGATCTCAGCAGAGACTTTCCAGGAGTACTTCTGTGAGCGAATTCTGTTCTTCCATGAGAGTATGTCAAATCAGGAAAGGAAATATACAGGAGTCAACTATCTGCAAAAATAGCAGTTAGAGGCTGTTGCAAATAAGATTTCTTCCCTAGTGCTGATGTATTATAACTACACCCTGTGTAACTACAGAATAAATGTGCCAGATTTGTTCCTGCTGGAATTTAATTGGAGTATTGTGGCAGATAATTTTAGTGTCAAGTCACACAATGATTTTAATATAAAATCCCAAAGTTCTCAAAGACTTTAAGAAGAAAGGTACTGTATCTTCTAAATACCAAGTAGTTGTATTGTTTTGACTTTATTTCAGAAGTTCTTCTTAAAGCCTTGGTGATTAAAGCCTCACCTTGATACCTGGTTCTACTTCTGTGATAACACCAGGACAAAAACAGCAGCAGTATTTTCTGGTGGGTGAGCAGGATCAGATGAAAGAGCATCCAGCATAAAAACGGACACTAATCCCACATCTGGAGAAAAAAAAAAAGAAATAAAACCAACAAAACAAAACCAACTTGTTGCTTTTTACCTAGGCCTTCAAAAAAAAATAATTTTTTTTTTTTCAAATGGAACTATTAGATGTGCTGAGCTAGCAAGAAAACATTGCTTCTAACGCTCCTAGCTTGACATTGCAAGGTTCCTATCTCAAGAAAGGACAGTATTATCACATTGCACTTGCAAGGCTCTGCTTGGAACTCCCAGTCATGAACCAGACACAAAGGTCTCACAATGTAGTTCAGACATCAGCCAATACAAGCCAACAAAAATGACCTTAGCTTTGGGTAGGCAGCAAAAACTACTTTGGGAGTTCAAAGCTCCGCTATGATTTTCTATCTGCTTGGTGCAGTCCAGACATTCCCCTTCTACCAGTGTCTCTGCAATGTGTGTTTGTGAGCACACTGCTGTTCCTGCTTGCCCTGTGTCTGCTTGTTTTGGCAGTTCTGAGGCTGGGCCTCTTTCATGTGGTTTGTGCCACATGTGGTGCTGTGCGAGACACGCGCGGCTCTTCGGGAGCGCTCGCTGCTTGCTGCTTCACATGCTTTCTTGTACGCTCCCTCTGCAGATGGCTTCCCTGGCTCCCATGGACCAGGTGTTTTTTCAGCTTCTTTTAAAGTGTGTACACCCACCTCATGCAGTTCCAATGAAGTATGTGGTGTTTATTTCCTCTGCTGTCCAGCTCTGAAGGTTTAGCTCTAGGGAGGCAATCACTGACACCAAGTGCAAGAACGATCCTTAAGACAACCTGCTCTTTTCCTGGGATGCTTATTCTTCTCCCCTTTGGAAGTGTGGAAGTCTCCACTTAGTTCTGTTTTTAACTCTGTAGTGACTAATTCTAGCTATCTTACCAGCAGGCATCCGTTGTCAACAGAGGGGGGTGGATGAGATATCCTCCTAAGGCAGCCATCTAAGATAGGTGGACAGATTTGCCTCTCTCAGATGACTTTTGTTTCTCTACCCAGTGACAGAGAGGAAGCCCAGAGGACAAACCTAGGATAATTGGCCCACTTTGAGATAACAATATCTAGGTGAGAGATATCCCTCTCTGGCGACCCAGCCTTCATGGTAGTATGCACAAATGCTCTACACTTGCAAACTGATGGCTGGGATTTTTTTTTCATCTAATCCTTTTATCAATACTTTCCATACTGCCTTAGCCATGAGGATGGAGTAGGGAGCTGCGTGTCAGCAGAGAGGCATGTGAGTATAAAAGATAAGGACTAAGAGCTTCCTTACAAGTGGATCAGTTCCAGACTCACACGAGGTGTTTCTTCAGTACATGGAATGGAGTAACACAATGGCCTAGGAAAGAAGGGCAGGGTATTAATGAGGAATTAGGGGAAAAAAAAACCCCAAACCTGATAAACAAAAAATCCATGGAACAGTAGGAGGACAAAGATCTGATGCAGAATATTTCAAAGGCAGGTGGGAGATTTTGCAAATTCCTACAGTGAGGACTAGAAGTGGAAGCTGTGAAAGGTCAGGCTTTTCGTAGTGTGAGTTGTCCCACTGACTTACTTCCAGAAAAAGCTGAACATGTGCCATATGCTTTATTTATTCCAAGAGCCATTCATTCCCCATCAAGTCTGATATTTTTATTAACAACTCTGCTGTTTTCATTCAAGAGGAAAGCTATCAGAACCCAGATACCAATCGTCAGTTTAAAGCATTTCTGCTGATGCATGAGATTTCTCCACAAATTGTTTTCAGAATTTGTACCACGTCTATATTCACAGATGTGTAATAGAATAGGTAAACTAACCAGCCACATCTGTGAGAACTAAAGGTTTCCTCACATCAGAAGCAAAAACTTGCTTTTGGTAGAGCTGTTAAAATATTCCAGATTTTTCTATCCTGAAATAGTATCAAATGGATCAAAAAAACCTCAGCAGCAGCAGCAAGATTTTTATATTGGCTGTTGTCCAGAAGTAAGAAAAATCATATAGATACAGACTATATCTCATTTTCTTTAGGATTAGCAAACTGATCCTGTGTATAAGGATAATGGACGTTATCTGTTCCAAGACTGACATTGCCCTAAATCTGCATATCTGTAACTTGCAACACGAGGCAAAGAGCACAAGGCAATAAATATGGGTCTGTGAGATGTGGGAGAAACAACAGACTTGGAAAAGTGTTTCTGTTGTTGCTCTGGTAAGAGAGCAATAGTAGTAAGAGAGGTATCTATGTAAGAGTATTAGTGAGAGGTATATACATATATATATGTAAGGGCAGGCTTATACTGCTTCATTTGCAGTTTGGTTTGCATCCATCTCTTAGGAGTTTTATGTATGAAGCTGAAAAAAATCCTGCATAATGTGAATTATATGTAAGGCTCCAGTCCTGTTGTAATCACTGGAAATCAAGCCTGTAAAAAAGGCAAGACTGGGAATGTAACCTCCCTTTTAAAAATGTTTTTTCCTTCCTGAAAACTGATTTAAAAAAAAAAACCAACAAACCCTCTGATGTTCTTTGCCACTGGCACCAGCTCTACAGGGCATCAAAGTGACTGACTGCACCTAATCTCTAGACATTTCCTGACTGACTGCAAAGGTCATCTTGGAGTGAGCAGGGAAGCTGAAAAAGAGTTATCTGAAGGCCAAATAAGGTGAAAGCTGCTGTGGTTAAAGTTCAAATTTATTTACACAGAATAAAAAATAGAAGTTAAAAGTTTGCTGACTTATTTGCTTTTATTTTAGAAAACTTTGGAGTGGCTTGTGTAAAACAATGAAAGGTGAAAAAAAGGAAGTAGAGTGTACAGGGATATAATAGAAATAGGAATTAATGATTGTCATTGGAAATCTTTACTTTTTCATCATTTATCTCACTCTAACCCAGACTGCGGTATCTGTGATGTTGCTAGTATTTTGTAGTTTAGGAAGTCTTTGAGGTTGGGACCTTCTCTTTCTTTCCTCTCAGAAAAATTGCTTAGCACAGTCTTGCCACTATGGAAGGAATATAAAAGCAGTGAAATTAAGTAAGTACAGTCTCATGTAGGTTTATATTCTAGTTTATGTTTATAACCTAATCCTCAACACCAAAATAAATTTAGATTCTCCTGCATTCTTTTCAGCGTCCCACAGACTTGTGGCAGGACGTGTGCTGAATATTTTGCTCTCAGACCCTCTGCTGACTGACTATGTACTGCTAACCAGACTACAAAATCACCAAATTCTGCTTGCCACTTTCACACAGGGCACTAATTTGGGTCTCTCTCTTCTACCCACTGTAATGAATTTTACAAAAATTCCTCTGTCTTGAATGTGTCTGCTCCATGTTCAAAGTTGGCTGGAGATGGCCAGAAGGATCAAAAGTTCCTGGGTTGAGTGCAAACAGACAGTGACATAAATTGATCACTTGTCCCTGCTCTAGAAAACCAGATCAAAGATAATGCCAGGTTATTGTTTACCTTGGAGAGTATCGGATAGCTGTGGCTATTGGTGAAAAATAAATCATGAGCATTCATCAACATGTCATAAACAGGAAGTGAGATTAAACCAATAGATTGGTTTCAATCTCAACATTGTAAATTTTATTCTTGATAAATAGCGTTGGACCTTATGCTTCCACAGATGCCCAACAATCTCCTTGCTAACAGCTTGCTAATCACATCTTGGTCCATGTTTGTTGGAAGCAACATGTTCTAGTGAACAAGGTGCTGGAAGGGACCCAAGAGCTCTGGATTAGATTTCCAGCTCTGTCTCCTGCAGTCACTCTGTTTTCCTTCTGTTGACTGCTAAAATCATCATACTTGTGTCATACATAAGGCCCCCAGTCTCACCTTGTATCACATTTACATTGCAAGATAGCAAGTGATCTAGACTATGGGTTACAGGGAGTTTCAGTAGATACTGCTAATGAGCTTGAGTATTCTGACAGTCATTCTTGGGCCACAAATCAGTTCACTCTTCCTGTGCAGAGATTCTTGTTTTCTGCTGTGATATAGTGGTCTATTTATTTAAAAAAAAAAAAAAAAAAGTGTTAATTTTTAAAAGGTAATGTCCCAGGATGATACTAAAATGAATAAACACAGACATAACCAAAACATTCCAAAGTTTGTACACCTTCACTGGAATATAGTGTTGTCGTTGTGTTTAACAGATGATAAATAGCAAAAGGGTCATTGCATTGAAACATAATGATAATGCAAATAAGAATGATAATGTTCTGTATTTTATTGACTGTTTATTTATTTAACATGAATCAGCTATAATGGAGAACAAAACTCCAGTGTTCCTGTGTGTTTGCTTTGACTACTGTGATAACTACAATTTGAACCATCACCTTAGGAGAAAACCTGTTTTGAATCTTCAGGGGAGCAAAGTTCAGCAGTTTGTTTTCACACAGGAAATTGCTGGTTTAGGGGATAATGTTAGGTATCAACAATCCTAATTTCTGGATAATTCCTTATTTCATTAAGACTTACTTTGTAGGTTTTGAGATTCTGTCTGGAAATAATCCTCAAATTTGATGGGGATTTGGAGCCAGAACTGATAAAAAGGGACACTAAAGATGGTTCAGATAAGTTACACTGGTGAAAATATTTTCCTCTGTAGTGCAGCAGCACACAGCAATCACAGCAAAGCTTCCATTGCCAGAATCATGAATATTTTTAAAAAGCCTGTTTATGTTGTAGGTTGGACACATTAACATCTCATGAGTAAACATATAACACCAGACTTTATATATATATATATAAAT
>NW_008599850.1:0-3738 GCF_000691845.1 Merops nubicus
GCTGCAGCTGCGATGCCGGCTTCCAGATGCGAGCCAGCGGCGTGTGCTATGGTAAAAGAGGGGTGAAGGGGGGAAACTGAGTCCCGGCGTTGATGGGAGCCCCAGCTGTGCCCGGCTCTGTTCCCGCAGACGTGGACGAGTGCCAGCTCTTCCAGTCCAGCCCCCAGACGCGGCTTTGCCTCCACAACTGCCTCAACCTCCCTGGCTCCTACCGCTGCCTCTGCCCGCCCGGCTACCTGCTCCACGCCGACCGCAACACCTGCGAGGGTAAGAGCAGGGCAGGGAGCACCCCGTGGGACCCAGGGTGCGATGGGGACAGCCCCGCTTACCCCATGGCACCACTGCAGACGTCGATGAATGTGCCAGGAAGCAGCACAACTGCACCCAGGGCGACCTCTGCATCAACACCTTCGGAGGCCACCGCTGCGTGCGCCCCAAGTGCCCCCCACCACGTCACAACACCAGCTACGTCAAGACCTCCACCTTGTGAGTACCTCACGCAGGCTTTTCTCCAGGGGATGGTTCCTGCGGTGCCCTGAGGATGTATCGTGTCACTCAGGGGCAGCAGGGAAGGTCCTGGCCAAATTGTCACATGGGGTGTGTTCAGCACACTGTCCAGTGCCCTTTGCCAGAGATTTTGAGATGCTCTGGCAGCTTGGGGTGCAGGTGGCAGCACCCCAATAGATGATGGCTTTATCCAGGAGCCCTAGCCCCCCAGGCAGTGCCATCAGCTGCCATCCAGCAGGCAAAACCCGATCTTGAGTCTAAACCGCTTCATGGCTGACCACAAGCCACCCGAGCGGAGGAGCATCCCTGCTCTGGACAAGTTCCTCTCCAGGAGACACGCCTGAGCCTAGCTCCATTTCTGGCCTGCAGCCGGGACTCTGATAGCCCCGGTCCCAGCCTTGGAGCACGACCCAGAGCTGCGTCCCTGCAAGGCAGGGCTGGGACAGAGACCCCATTCAGGGCACGCTCGGCTGTGGCTTCCTTTCTGGTTGCTCTGCCACAGGAGCAGCAGCGGGGCTGGAGGTGCTGCTGGAGGTGTGGGCTGGGCTTGCTGGCAAGGACGCGGGCAGCTCCCCGAGAGCCAAACCGCACTGCTGAGCGGCGGCACCTCATCTCTCCTGGCAGCCAGTGCGAGAGGAACCCCTGCCCCATGGAGAGCCCAGCCTGTCGCCTGGCCGCCACCTCCATCTCCTTCCACTACCTGCCGCTCCAGGCCAACCGCACGGTGCCCCACGTCCTCTTCAAGATGTCCACCACCCGCTTCGTGGGTGACAGCCTGCGTTTCGCCATCATGGGGGGCCGGGGCCAGGGCGTCTTCTCCGTGCGGCGCTCCGACCAGCAGACGGGAGAGCTGGTGCTCACCAGCCCCGTAGTGGGGCCAGCCACGCTGGAGGTGGAGCTGGAGATGAGCGAGTTCTCCCACAAGGTCCTCCTGGGCAAGCACATCTTCAAGGTCACGGCCTTTGTGTCCCCGTATGAGTTTTGATCCCCTTTGGAGGCCAGTGGGGGGTTCAGGTCAGGGTCTCTCCTGGGGAGCGACGGAGCGGGTCCGGCTCAGTGGTCCCAGTTCTTGTCCCTTTGGAGACATCCCTCACCCATAATGCTTGCTCACGGCTAGTGGGGCAAAGCCACCGCAGCAGAAATGGTGCCTGTTGCAAAGGTGACAAGAAAAACCCTGGGGGTGCCTGTCTCTGACAGCCCCCTTCCCCTCTGCTCACACGGCACACGGAGGGATGCGGCAGAGTGAGCCGGTGGTCCGTGGCGTGCAGGTCCCAGTCCAGCTCCTTGTATCTTGTAACCTCTAATAAAAGACAAGTGGCTGCAGGGAGGGTGTCCTCCGTGCTCTATGCCTGCTGCGTGGGAGCAGCTGCCAGGGCAAGGCTCCTCGGGACAGCTGGGGCTGTGGTCACGGCAGGGTCCCCTTGCAGAGCTCGGGGTGCCAGTAGAGATGTCGAGCCCAGCTAGGATCATGCAGTGTCCATGTCCCTCCCTGGGGCCACGCTGAAGAGTCCCCCAGTGCTCACAGACTGGGTGATGGGCTGAACATGCTGCCTTGCACAGCCAGTAGTTGTCCCCAGCCCCTTAGGCAGGTGCCAGGGAAGCGCAGTTGAGCTCCCAGGCACCAGCTGAGCAGGGGATGGCAACTGTTGAACATGGTGAAGTTCAACAAGGGCAAGTGTTGGGTCCTGCACCAGAGGCGGAATAACCCCTGCACCATTAGAGGTGAGGGGTTGGACCTGCCGGAGAGCAGCTCTGCGGAGAGGACCTGGGAGTGCTGGTGGGCAACAGGTTGCCCATGAGCGAGCAGTGTGCCCTCGTGACCAAGAAGGCCAATGGTCTCCTGGGGTGCATGAAGAAGGGTGTGGCCAGCAGTTTGAGGGAGGTTCTCCTCCCCCTGTACTCTGCCCTAGTGAGGCCACCTCTGGAGTTCTGGGTCCAGTGCTGGGCTTCCCAGTTCCAGAGAGACAAGGAACTGCTGGAGAGAACCCAGGAGGTTCCACCTGACCAGGAGGAGAAACTTCTCTGCTGTGAGGGTGTTGGAGCCTACAGCAGGCTGCCCAGAGAGCTTGTGGAGTCTCCTCCTCTGGAGAGATTCCAAACCCACCTGGTTGCCATCCTGGGCACCCTGCTGTGGGTGACCTGCTGGAGCAGGGGGGTTGGATGAGGTGATCTCCAGAGGTTCGCGCCAACCTCCACCATGCTGGGATTCTGGGATTCTTCTTCCTCGCAGCCAGGATACCTCCTTCTGCAACAGTTCTGGTAAGAACCACCCACACGGGTGGTCAAAGCTGCAGCTCCACAGCTTCCCCTGCTCCCAACTTGAGAAGGGTGGGCGGTGAGGACAGAAGGATGTGCCACCAGCACGGGCAGACACCTGTGTGGGGAGAGCCACCAGCATCTGGAGGTTGAAAAGGTGACAAGGTCTTCTGGGGACACGCTGCCCCCGGGACACCCTTCCCTCCTCCCACAGAAGCCTTCTCAGGTGAGCGGGCGGCTGGCCCATGCCAGAGCCCCTCACACAAAGCGGCCGCTGTGCAGAGCCTGCAGGAGGTTCATAAAGACCTCCTTATGCACCCGCACCAGCCCGGGGCATGGTGGGAGCAGGGGGAGATGCCCCCCCGGGGAGGCAGAGCTGCGGGCTGGGCTGCATGGGCTGTGCCACAAAAAGCCACTCCTGGCCCCTGCCCAAAGAGGAGACTAGGACATGAAGCAGGGTGTTACAAAGGTAAATATTTATTCTTTCATAAACAGGGATGACGGGAAACAGGGATTCCAGCCAAACTGGGCATCCCAGATATGGTTTTGCATGGGTTTCTTCTACCCTTTGAATCTTGGAGGACAACATGACTTGGCTAATCACCAGCAAATTAAGAAGAGTGTGGCCAGCAGGTCAAGAGATGTTCTTCTCCCACTCTGCTCTGGCCTAGGGAGGCCACCTCTGGAGTTCTGGGTCCAGTGCTGGGCTCCCCAGTTCCAGAGAGACAAGGAACTGCTGGAGAGAGTCCAGCAGAGGCTGCAAAGATGCTGAGGGGCTGGAGCATCTCTGTGCCAGGAAAGGCTGAGAGACCTGGGGCTGTTAAAACTGGAGAAGAGAAGCCTGAGAGGGAATCTGATCAATGCTGAGCAAGAGCTAAAGGACCCACAGGGAGCAAGACGCTGGGGCCAGACTCATCAGTGGTGCCCAGCGACAGGACAAGAGGCAATGGCCACAAACCGGAACCCAGGAGGTTC
>NW_008599850.1:3754-4377 GCF_000691845.1 Merops nubicus
GCTGAGCCTGGAGCAGTATGTGGAGTCTCCTTCTCTGGAGAGATTCCAAACCTGCCTGGAAGCCATTCTTGACACCCACCTGCTGTGGGTGACCTGCTGGAGCAGGGGGGTTGGACGAGATGATCTCGAGAGGTCCCTTCCAACCCTGGGACCCTGTGATAACACCCATGTTACTGATTACAAACCATAGCTAAACTTTGCAAAGCAACATTATTTTCCCAGCATTCTTCCTGCTCATCTATTGATCCAGGAATCTCTCGAGTCAGTGTTGCTGGAGGTTTGGGACACCAGACGACACAGGGAGGGTCTCAAAGCCGTGTAAGTGGGTGACATCATGGAATCATGGAATGGTTTGGGTGGGAAGGGAGCTTTCAAGGCCATCTAGTCCAACCCCCCTGCAGGGAGCAGGGACATCCCCAACTAGAGCAGGTTGCTCAGAGCCCCGGCCAACCTCACCTGGAATGGTTCCAGGGATGGGGCATCCACCACCTCTCTGGGCAGCCCGGGCCGGCGTCTCTCGCAGGCTGTGATCCGCACTAACGCACGGGTAACACGGTGGCCCCCGAGGGCCTGTCCCGGCCGTGGTGCTGGGGGCGGCTTCGCGCCGGCCGTTTTGTCCCCCG
>NW_008599851.1:0-830 GCF_000691845.1 Merops nubicus
GCCGCCCGTCCAGCCAGTTTCTTATCTGCTGAACAGTCCACCCACCAAACCCAAACCCATATCTCTCCAACTCAGAAAGGAGGATGCTCTGGGGCACAGTGTCAACGGCCTTAGCAAAGTCAAGAGAGATGATGTCCACAGCTCTTCACTTGTCCACCAGTGCAGTTGCTTTATTATAGAAAGCCACCAGACTGGTCAGGCAGGAATTGCCTAGTAAAGCTGTGCTGACTCTCCTGAATTACCTTCCTGTCCTCCATGTGCCTCAGCATTTCTTCTAGGAGGATCTGCTCCATGATCTTCCCAGGCATAGTGGTGAGGCTGACAGGGTGTTCCTTTTTACCCCTTTTAAAAATAGGAGTGATGTTTCCTTTCTTGCAGTCACAAGGGATGTCACCTGAGTGCCAGGACTTTTCAAATATTATGGACAGTGCCTTGGAAACTGCATCAGCCAATTCCTTCAGTACTCTGGGGTGCATCTCATCAGATCATCCCCATGGACTTGTGAAGGTTAAGGTTCCTCAGACATTCAAGAACCTGGTCCTCATTGACTGTGGGAAGGGCTTTGTCTCGCTGGTCCCTGTCTTGTGGGACATCCACTTGGGAGCTATGAGGAGAGAAGTTGCCATTGAAGACTGCGACAAAAAACGTATTCATGACCTCAGCCTTCTCCTCATCTCTTGTCACTAATTCCCCATTGCTGTTCTTCAGGGAGGGGATGTCTTCTTTAACCTTCCTCTTCTGGTTAATGTACCTTTAGAAGCCCTTCCTATTTTCCTTTGCATCTCTTGCCAAGTTTAGCTCCAGCTGCACCTTGGCCTTCATCACCGCGT
>NW_008599851.1:840-1160 GCF_000691845.1 Merops nubicus
CTCCCCAGGAGCCGTCTCCTGGCTTCCACTCCTTGTGCAGTCCCTTCTTGTCCTTTAGTCTGGCTGGCAGGTCTTGACTAAGCCAGGCTGGTCTCCTTCCTTCCCTACCTGATTTCCTACAGTTGGGAACTGTGAGTTCCTGCACTCAGTGTGAAATAATGTGCAATGAATAACTTATTCAGATAAAGTAATAATGTGAAATATTTTCAGATGGCTAGAAAGGATAACAGAATACTAACTGAAGCCATTATTTTATGGGGTCACTAGCAAAAAAAGAAAGTATAGAAAGTCCTGAAAATATAGAAAGTCCTGATAGAAGT
>NW_008599852.1:0-1077 GCF_000691845.1 Merops nubicus
CCCAACAAGTAATTGAGCAGTCAAAGTCGGATTAACAAACTAAGAGTTATCCATTACAATTGCTGCTAAGATAAACTGCATAGCTGCTGCCCAGGAAGATTGATCACTACTGCTGCATCAGCAATGATGAAGAAAACACGGACTTTGGGTGAACTTTGCTCATTATCATATCATTATAATATGAAAACACATCTCTTGTCCAAAAGCTACCTGCCTCTAAGGCAGACCACGTCTCGGACCCTCATCCTTGGGCATGCGTGGTAGCCTCGCTCGAGATACAGCAAAGACTGTCAGGAGGAAGGCAGAGATTGGCAAGAGTCCATGGGACAGAGGAGGAGCAAGGTGCATCACCTAGCATAAAAGATGGCTTCTTAGCAACCAATTTAGAGGGAAGCTTTCCCCACTGAGGATCATGACGATCAGAAGGACCAGCAGGATGCCACATGGACCTGGAACCATAGGGACGCCTTGGACCTGTGGTGGTAGCTGTTACTCTTTTTCCCCTTCACCTTTCCTATCACAGTTTTACCTATCGCACGCTGCTTTATGGGAAAACAATAAGGTTCCACTGTTTGACTGAAGTAAAACTCCCCTCTTTGGTTTTCTTTTGCACTTTGAAGATCACAGCAAACAAACTATCACGTGTCTGCCAAGTTGAGTGGACTGTGACACATGTATGGAATGATCCCCCACTGTTCCTGTTGGGCTGGCTGGAGAAATTGAATCAAAAGCTTTCCAAGACAACAACCTGCCTGAAACAACTTGAAACAAATGAAGGCTCAAGTTGCACCCGGACAATGCTGACTGGAGCCAGGAGGGATTAGGCAGTAGCCCCATTTTGTTGATGCAGCCATGGCTGCAGCATCCTACTCTCCACTGAGCATCCGCCTTGTTTTAGCAGCATGCTGGTTATTTTGAGAACCAGGTCTCTCTGTGTGTGTGCATACTTGTCTGTGAGCCATACATCATTGCTGCGGTTTGGGATCAGGGCCACCCCCAGAACCATAACAGATGCTCTCTATTAACACCCTCCTCTCACCCCTTGCCAGGGAAAGAAAAAGGGAATAAGGGAGAGAG
>NW_008599853.1:0-448 GCF_000691845.1 Merops nubicus
CCTGGGGAAAAAATTCTCTCTCCAGTGCGTGTGCCAGGACTGGGGCTCCCAGGGCTCACCAGTTCCTCCCAGATACCATCAGATCCCCTCCCAGTATCCAGCAGTACTTCCCAGTCTTCCCAAATCCCCTCCCAATGCCCTCCAGTATCTCCCACTCCCCCCAAACTCTCTCCTGGTCCCCTCCCAGTGCATCCCAGTATCTCTCAGCCTATTCCCATTCCATCCCAGTGCCCACTGGTACCTCCTAGTTCCTCAAATCCTCTCCCAGTTTCCTCCCAGTGTTCACCAGTCGCTCCACCCCATGGGTGCTGGGGTGAAAGGGGGTCCCACGAATGGATGGGGTCCCTTGGGAGGTTGCTGAACAGCTCCTTGTGCTGCCGGAGCTGGGGGCAGTGGCTGTAGGCGGCCATGAGTCTGGGGGGGAAGGGTGGAGGGGCAGGTGGGGGCA
>NW_008599854.1:0-7032 GCF_000691845.1 Merops nubicus
GTCTTTGGGTTTTTTCTCTTCACTTCCGTGCACAACATTGCTTGACTTTACTTTTCATTGAAACTGCCTTTTTTTTTTTTTGCCCACAAGAACTTTTGTCTCCACCTTATTTTCCTTTCCTTTCTTGTTCTGTGGAGGAGGGAGAGGAAAGGGGGAGGGTGATAGAGTGGCTTGATAGACATCTTGTGCTCAGTCAGGGTTAACCCACCTCATTATTATTCATATTTCCATATTGGCTACAAGTAGACTGGCAGGCAGCGGGACCCTAAATTTAGCACAGTGCAGTTATACATACCATCCTTCTCGTTACTTGTAGCTGTAAATTTCCCAGTATAATTTAGTGGTTCTTCAAACACTGTTCAGCCTGGCACCACCTCATCATGGTCTGCGAGGACCTGCCCAGAGCTTCATATCTGGTCTACACATCCATTTCAAATGGCAGTAGATCTGAGCCTGTAAAATCCAAGTATAACAGTGTTCTCTTACACAAATGCTCGTACTGATCAGCAGAAGACACCTGTAAGGATGGGACAAAGGGATGTAGTCGGAGAAGTATCGGTATCAAGGTCACTCAAACACCTAAAGGACTGCAATGTGCAGGGAGATGGAGGCTGTGCAGAAGCCACATCCCTAGAAGGGATTCTGCAGAGTGCAATGGGCAGTGACTGCTCATTACTGCTACCTGCACAACCCCTGGCATCCCCTACGAGTGCTACAGGGAGAAGCAGTGGTCCTGTCCTGATCTGGGAGCTAAAATCAAGCTTTTGTGGTCAGGAAATCACATTTACATTCTGGACATTCATAATTAAACATGTTACAGCAGGGAAAAGTGCTCAATTCGGGCAGCCGTAACCCATTCCCAGAGCTTAAGGCTTTATACTGGAGATGTGACAAAGAGTATTGAATGAAAGTGGGGGGAAAAAAAAATCCCAAACAATTTGTTTAAATAATGCAGTCTATTTTATTTTGTCTTAAAATAGTTTAATCTTTATGCTAAAGACTTGTTTCAAAGAACAGGTGGTCTCACCTTGCACCAAAAATATATATCTATATCACTCTGTCTTTTGATTATTTTTTCTCCAAAGACCATTAAATACTAGATGGAAAATCAGAACTAAATGAGTGTCAAGAAGAATCAAGCTTTTTAACTAGATTCATGTTTTAAACATATTTTAAGCAATTATTTGTCTTCACTACAGAAGATTCCAAGTTCATACTGCAGCAATTCAGGAACTGCTAAACCATGAAGGGCTTGAGCCAGTGCTCACTGAAGTTGATGGAAAGCCCTGCATCTACTCCAATGGGTTTTGGATCAGGCCCCAAGTGTATTGGTTCTTAGCCATACAATGGCTAACATTTCTCTTTCATGCTGAGAAGAGCATAACCATCCAGGCATCTTTTGCTCTCTTTATAAAAAGAAAAAAACAAAAAAAACCCCACCAATAAAAATAAAATAAAGCACACCAAACAACAACAACAACAAAAAACACCACAAAACAAACACACCAAAACAAAACCACTTCCTAGCTATCCAGTGATTGCAGTTTTCAGATCATTACCCTTTCAAATTTGTTAAGAATAAGAGGAAAATATGTAGTGTTTTAAATAAAACCTGCATCAGACTACAATACATTAATTGTTTAAACAAACAGTGCACAATTGGAGGAAGTTTGGTTAGGATGCAGTTGTTTTTATGTATACATGAAAGTCACATCATATACAAACTGAAAAACAAGAGAGTTTGCATTTTTTTTGTGGAAGGACTACAAATAGGTCCCTGAATCTTTTTTTCAAAACCAATCTTTAAAAGACTTTGTGAAACAGGAAAAAAGCAGCTGTACTAAAACACTATTCCAAAGTTACCTTTACAGCATGTGCGCTAGCCCAATAAAACAATGGCCAAGTTACATGATTAAAATATGAGGAGAAAAGATCAACCACCACTACTGATGTAGTGCCCCAACAATAAATAGCTTTTCCCTACTCTAATTAAAATGGGCTCCATCCACATGCCCGCCCCTCCCTCCCACTCTCAGAGAAAGAAATTGGTCACTAGAAGTACCACATACATTTTTCTGGCCATGCAATACACTTATGTGCGATGTTTTAGAGAGCTTGAAATTGGAATATCAATCCTTTAATGTACAGTCATAACCATTCTGCTTATTAAAGAAAAAGCTGTTTGTTACTAACTATACCTTCACTGTTTGGCTTTTTTACCTTTAATTTATGTGACAACAAAGGTAATTTTATTTTTTTTCTCCCTAGATAAAATTATTGGAAGACAAATTCAGAAACCAGCCAAAACAAGAAGAAAATTTCCCCTGTCCTGACTACTCCCTGTTCAATCTTAAATGGCAAAAAATCTGATGATAGAGCTGTACAAAATTCCTGCTAGAAACATTTTGAGTTAAAAGGAACATTTTAATTGCATACTAGACATTTAAAGTGAAAATAATCTTGTTAAAGTCTAATCTTTGGTTTTTGCCTTTAGAAAGGCTCAACATGACAGATGAGGGGCAGGAATTTCCATATACACTACAGAAACTACAGCTTGCTAAAGCCACTGATTTCAGTAGAGTAAATATTGTGGTAGAAAATGTTTCCTGGATTATACCCTAAAAAAAAATTGAAAAACTAGGATAAGAGACATGACCTAAAGCCAGGAAAATAGGGCAGATCTAGTTTAAAAAAAAAAATAAAAAAATCAGAACCATAAGCCCTGATCCTGCAACAGGACAGAGTTTTAAGTACTTGAATGGCCCCACGAGTTTCAGCAAACTGTCCAAGTTGAACGCTACACAGCTGATAAAGTGCTTTGCCAGATATAGGCTTTACAAGGTGTTTTTTTTTAGTTAATGACAAATAAGCAACAGTAGAAATGAGGACTATGAACAAAATGTTTAGTTTCTCTCCTATTCCAAGCAAGGCTCAGATATAGGTAAAAAAGTTCATCTATATTTAAAAGGGAGAGGGATGCTGGGCCTTTTTATTACTTTTCTTTTTGCGCTTTTGCAATAATCAGCTGCTACTAAGTCACTATGATTACTATTTTAAACTGTAACAAGCTGTGGGAAATGATCAGTGAAACATAGTAGTCAAATAGACAGAATACAGCACTGAAAAGTGTAAATTATAAACTATATTGAAAATAAAATTCCTTTAATTTAAAAGCTGTTCAGTGCATATGTTATGGGCCATTTGTATTAAAGACAGTCCCTCCTGCTGCTAACATAACCGAATCAGCTTGGGTATAAATACTCTTGGCCCAATTTTCAGAAGTGTTGAATACCCCCAGTTCCACTGAAATCAGTGAGGACACAATTTCTCAAAATCACTGATGCTCACACAGCAAAACACTAACGTCTACTAACAAACTCAATATAGTGATTAATTAAAAATGGTCTGAAGTTGGAGGTGGGAAAGTATGAGGGGACATAAGTTTGCACACAGTTATTTCTTCAGATTAACACACATGTTAGTAACTGTAAATGTGTTTTAAATTTAGGAGCTGTTGGCTTTTAATTCTGGGAGAAATTCTCCTTTGAGAATGCAAAACCATTTTAAATTATATTGAAATTATACTACAATCTTATGGAAATTAAAAACTTTATGAGTTTGAATTTCATAATGCTAAGAACAGGGCTTCTGAAGCTTTAACAATGAACTTCTGTGCCACAAAGGGGAGAAGGGGTAGGGACAGAAACACGGTGATGCTGCATTACAGTAGATATTTGAGTCTGGTATCTTCATCCAAAGTGAGGTCTACTACTTCTGGGGGCGAAGACCAATTCTGCTGGGGAGTGACAGCTGCCCATGACTGTGTTTGCTGAATGTTAATGTACTGCGAGCCTGAGACGTGCTTCCAGGAAGACACACTCTGAATCACACCTCCCCTGGGGTGCACACACCTGTGGCAAGGCAAAAAAAACCCAAAGGATTAAAGCTACTATTGAATTCAAGCACAAGATTCTTAGCTGCAGTGGTTTATCACTTAGGCATCTTGTTAACACACCCCTCTCCAAAATGTCCTTGTGGATTTTCCATTTGTCCACAACATCTTAAATAGCCAGTAAACAAAGCCAAGACTAAAATTAAACTTGGGGAAGTGGTGGGATTTAAATTATTTTTAAGAACTGAATTCTGTCAGTGAGTGTGGAGTGATATAACTTACAAAATATGTGCATGGATCCCAAGGATCGTGAAAAAGTCTGCCCCATTACATGTAGTACCATGCATTATTCGGAAACAGTTTACTGCTAGCAGTTTTACCCACTGGACTTTTTAAAAGAGAAAAAATTGAAGTGAGGTTTGATGAGACAAAGAGAAAAGCTATCTTTCTGTATGGAATCAAAACCATGATAAAATAAGGTCAATCAAACATCAGCTTAGGGAACATGTTTTCCAATCTGTAGCTAAGGGAAGATGCCAAGTAATGGCAACCAAAAATGGAGGGGAAAAGAAAAAGAAAACCTAGAAAAAAAACACTTGGTGTCCTAAGTAGATGCCAAGTAATATTCCAACGATGAGAGAAACAACCGATTCACTAGCAATCTGAAAAAACTACGAATGGACAAACTCTAGGGTGTCATGACTCACGTCAATCCAACAATGACATGGAATATGGAGCATGATAAAAACAGTGTGAGAAAAACAACTGAATCCAAACACCAGACTAAGCATACAAAAAATACTGGATAAAAATCCCTAAACCTTTCCAAATGACAACCCTGTCAGAAGCCCATCAATACTTCAAAACTGCAAGTCTAGACCTGCAAGAGAAATAAAATTCTAAATAGGATTTGAACAACTGAAACATGTGAGTATTCAATGAAACCAGTAAAAACTACTCTTTGGGAAATCATAAATGGTTACATGAACAAAGGAAAGCACAAAAGTGTGCTTTAAGTCCATCTTTGCTGAAATTATTTCAGACCATATCTACTAAAACTGATTTTAAACGGCAACTCTGCATTTACTTAACATTTCCAATCTTGTACATGGTAAATATTGAGGTAAGCAGCATGGAAAGCTTTTGAACAGGGGACCTCAAGCAAAAGGGCTGTATGTACAAAGTGCTAGACAGATTTAACACAAATTAGTACTGGAGGACAAGTCCACACTGATTATCATTAGGACAAAGATCCTCTAAGCCCTGTGCCTGCTGGATCAACAGCCAAGAGAGCTAACTTCTAAGGAACTCTTCCAAAAGAGTTAGCCATGCAAGGACTTTCACTATTCTAAAAGTGAAGACTAAATTTCTCTTCCTTCAGCACCTTAAAATTTCCTTTGTTCACATCCAATAGCACTGGACTGTGCCCACTATCTGTATAGTTTTCCTGCCTGGGAAACATGGTCCTGCACATCTCCCACCTCCTTTTCCTCAAAAAAGATGTGGCGAAGGAATGAGGGACAGCTGTGTTCCTTGTCCCTCACACCCCTTTTCTGCCTCCAAGAATCTACCAGGCAGCAGTCTAGTTTTTAGAAAGAGCTTGGAATAAAAGCAAAACAATATACAGACATCGAATTAACATTCCATACTATATGAAAATGCTAGTCTTGTTCAACTGCTTCATAATACCTTAAGCCAAGGAAAGATCATAGATTAGTTCATCTGAAGGGTAACATCAAAAAATGCCTGTTGAGAATAACAGCTGAAGCATAGCTGGACAGCTTTCTATCTGAACTTGAGAGAAACCTCTGGCTTCCTTACCCTCATCCACTTTGAGGGTTTGAACTCTCTTGTATCTTGAAATAAACTCAAGAGTCATAAGGATTTGATTTTTAATCTAAAGGGACTATCTTATGACATTAGCCATTGAAAATTTTATAGTATTTTTACAACTACTGATTAGTAAATAAACTGGAAGCTTATTAAATGCTTAAAGTAAGCAAATATTCTGAAAGGAAACAAAAATTCACAAATATGTGTATTTGCCCTTAAAAATCTGAATTCCTGATTTATATAAATTTGGTATCTCAATATTTGGTATTTTAATACTACATATGTTTAGCCTGTTAATGTTTGCTATTGAATCACAAACTTAATCTGAACACTTATCAAGTTGGCAACATTCTAAAGAAAAAAACACACATTCTGACATCACCATGAACAGCAGAATAGAGAAAACAAGTGCAACATTTGCTACCTTTTGGGCATCAGTCATGGATGGATAACTAAAGAAGCAGAAGTCAGCAGTTTCTTTATTAGTTTTGTCAATACAGATATTCTGATAAAATTAAAGAAATATTAGAGCAAGAAAAAGGAATTGATACCTGGCATGTTCCTGAACTCCAACAATCTCTACTTCACTATCAGAAGAGGCAAAATTAATTTCTTCATTGACCTGGGCATTACCAGAACAGGTTTTGTCACTTGCATGGAAGACTGGATCCAAATGACCTATGGATGGGATAAATGAAAATATAGCCAATGTTTAAGAGTTTACAGAACTCAGAAATCAGGTGGAAAAGGAATTTCCCAAGCTAACAAAAAAAAAACCCAGAAAATAAAAAAAAAACACTAAAAATACTGAAACGACAAAGTGTTATTAGATCAAGTTATCCAACTTTCAGTTCATCACCTGTGTCCTGGTTTGGGGTAGAACAGAGCTGGTTCTGTTCAGTGACTTTAACTTTTCAGCTAAAGCTCTTCTGAAAATTAACTGCCCTGTCTCAAGTTAGCAATATATTTTCACAGACTGCCTGCTTTTAGCAGTGGTAAAGCTTCATGTTTAGAGTTACTATCAAGGATTGGTATGCAGACCAAGGCCACTGCTAAGCTTGTGTATCACACAAGGCAGAAAGCAAAGCCGCACCTGCAGGGAGGAGCAGTTAGGATAAGTGACCCTAAGATTCACCAATGGGGTATTCCATCCCATAGCCATAATATCCAGTAAAGCTGAAGGATCAGGAGGAGCAAGCCCTTCCATCTCCCTTCTGCCTGCTAGCTCGCTTCTGCAACTGCCAGCATCTGAGGAGGATTTCACCCACTCTGCCTTTGATCCCAAGCCTTGTGTTCCTGAACTAAGT
>NW_008599854.1:7261-7689 GCF_000691845.1 Merops nubicus
GCTCCCTTTCCTTTTTTTCTTGTTTTTTGCTTTTTTGGGGGGGGGGGGGGAGGGTCAACAGAGAGCAACTGTTATGATTCTGTGGGCAGTCCTGACCCCAAACCATGGCAACCTGATATAGAATGAGCATTGGATTTATCCAGTCTCAGTAGCTCTAGTGATGGTGTTATCGCACAAATGTGAACAAAGCCTGAATACTGCATTAAAAACATTTGATATAATTAGGCTTTCCAGCTGCTATTTCACAACAATGCCAAGAGTTAGATTATGCCTAAACCTCTTTGAAATAAAAGAAACAAGACAATAAATCAATGTCAAGTCAATAAATCAAACTCAATGATACTGTGGCAAACAAAGATTATAGGCTGGACAGAAACATCATATACACCAAGGAAAATTAATTTTTTTTCTTCAAAAAAAAAAAAAAA
>NW_008599854.1:7699-9209 GCF_000691845.1 Merops nubicus
GGGAAGCTGGTCAATAAAAAAAAAATAAAAAAAACCATCAGTTTCTGGTTACACTGCTTCACACCTGCTCTAACATTTACAAATACTTGAAAACAAATCTGCTTTTCCTAAGTTACATATACAGCAGTGTTAAGTTTTTTTATTACAGTTCCTCAATGTTATCCACTTCGTCAGTCTGTCAAACAAGTCCTCTCTAAATACAAGTGTGGCACATTTTGCCTTTTCTGCAAAGATCTTTGACCACAATTAGTGAAGCTATGTTGTAACATACTAAGTATTTACACAGAAAACACAAAACAGCCAAAATGATTTGTTTCACAGAAAATAAATTATTTAAAAATTCAATTAAATAAGATTTCAATAAAACAGATAACTTCTACTCCCCTCCCCTCCCCCTCCAAAAAAAAAAAAGTAGCAATAGCCACCTGGGGGACACTGGACAGCCCTCAAGCAGATGACACTACCTACTTCTTGGAAACCACTCAGCTGTATTACATAGGGGAAGAATAACTTGTTGAGCAGGAAATTTGATCTTCAAAGATGAGAGGAGGAGGAGGATACAATAACAATCCACAGAATTTCAAAGGTGTGCAAACATGCAGAACTGATTATACCCCCAGGTAGATCAAGAGGACAAATAGAGAAGAAATTAAATTTAAAACAAGTGCCAGGGAAACCTTCTAATGACTGCTTAAAGTACTCGGGAAAGATGCAAGCAAATAGATGGGCAGAGACCATACTGTATGTTCAGGTTTTGGAAAGCGAATACCCTTGGTGCAACATCTGGGTTAGCAAGGGAAGAAAACCTGTGTGCTGCCATGTGCCCAAATGAGTTTCCACCCCACAAGACAAAAAAAATATTTGTCAGCGAACCTAAATGAATTAATAGCCCGTACAGACTTTTCCTAACATTACAGTTCAGCTGAACATTTCTTGGCAAATATCACTGACTGCCAGAAAGTCCCCAAATGGGTCACATATTTCTTTAATAGAAGTGGCTGAGCACACTGTGAAATGTGAAATGAAAGTACTCAGAGGCTTTGATTCATGTGCTGGCAATGGAAACAGATTTATGTGATCACCACTCCAGTGATCTGCATCACCCTGATCCTGAATATCACTGCTGCTAAAGCACAGGTAGCAGAATAGCAGCACAATAGAACTGGTCATCAATTCATGAAAACCGGCATGGATATCAACCTGCCTTAACATTATATTAATGATGTACCAGCATTCTGCACCCTTTTCTAGACAGGGTAATGTCTAGCAGAAGGGCAAAGCTGACCAGCTCTTAAATAGCACCAAAATGAATCCCCAGATGTATAAGCGAGAGGCCCGAAAGAATAGTTATATGACCACAACATTGAGTCCAGACAAGAGAAAGGTAATTAACAGCAGAGGAACCATGATTAGCAGAGTAAATATTGCAACAGTAGCCGAGTGTAAAACAGGATTTTAGTATACAGATAGATTTACAGCCTCTGGCCATACAAATTTCATGACTAATAAC